>NW_011333368.1:136375-145041 GCF_000735185.1 Notothenia coriiceps | reverse complement strand
CCCCCCCCCGAGGGAGAGGGAGGAGCGAGGAAGATGATACGGGTCGGAGGTTTGGCACCATTTGGTATGTTGTTAGGGAGGATGGGTTGTGGTACAGAATATTAATGTTGTGTTAATATTTTTAATAGGCTCATTATTCTTCTGTAATTATTTTGTGTTTACAACCTTTCAACCTTCACCAGGGAGCTAGATGATTATGTGAGATGAATATTGTATTTAACTTGCTTGCTTATGAAGAAATACTATAACAAGTTATTTTACCAGCAACCAACATTTACTTTGCTCATGCTACAGTCCTCATGTGATAACTGCAGTACACACAGTTTATCGCTCTGTTGTCGCATGACCTAGTTGATCCTTGACTTTGTACTTTGATATGTTTTTACCAGGTAAATATTACTTTCTAGACATACTGTGTTTTGAGCTAAATGTCAGCACGCGCAAAATGATAAAACAGCATGCTGTTGTTCACCATGTTCAATAGCATGTCAGGATTATTATTTTAGTTTGAATGACTGGAATAATTCCATCTGATGAGACATGCTTTGCTTTCTCAAAGCTTGTCCCAAAGCCTCTGAATGTGGGAGTAGATTGTCATTTATTATAACATTTCTACCGGTTTGCCTCGGTTCTTCTGGCTTATTTGCTTTTTNGCTTCCATCCCAGCAGGGGCGGTTCTAGGGGGGGCCAGTGCCCCCCTAACACTGACCTCTGACCCCCCCTGTGGCCCCCCTAAAAATTATTTTTCACTTTTAATTTTTAGGGGGGCCACAGGGGGGGTCAGAGGTCAGTGTTAGGGGGGCACTGGCCCCCCCTAGAACCGCCCCTGCTGGGATGGAAGCTAGGGGGCAAAAACAGCATCAAATAAAACTAATGAGTGATACGACAAAGGATATCTCCAAATCAAATATGCCACATTTTGGAAATTAATTAGATTGAGGACTTTTTGTGAGGTGCAGCAAAAATGTATATTATGTTTGGGTGGTCTAACTGCAACACTTCAATGTTTCACAAAAAGCAAATAAGCCAGAAGAACCGAGGCAAACTGGTAGAAATGTTATAATAAATGACTGCCAGTCGCCTGCAGCAGACCCACACTCAGAGCTGCCAGAGACCATGTGCTGTAAACCCATTTTCTTCACTTGCTGTGCAAAAACATAAATTACCATTACCCTGAGACTCCCGCTGGATGTTTGGCTTCAACAAAATGAGGTTTGCATTGTTATTCAAACAATGAAAGAACAGTCATTTTCTCTGCATCGCCGAGACTTCTTCTGAATTCCTGCTCTTTTTCACCCAATATGTTGCTCTGTATGTGTGGTGTTCATGGCTGTTACTCTCCATAGTCTGAACATGTATTACTGGTATCTGCACCTTTTCTTGATGGCTACTAGTTGAGCGTGTGACATGGGCTATAAAGTATTTTGGGAAATATGCTAATATGCTTTTATAGCAGAGTAGGAGGAAAATATATAAAAGCTTTATTATATCTAATTTGTTATACTTTTACAAAAAGCAAAGTGGTACTAGAAGGGTACAGACCTCCACCAAGGCTGTTACAAGTAAAACATAATTTATGCTCAATTTAACGAGTTCTACTTTGGACCATGCTTAACACAAAATAAATCACGACAGCAGTTTTTCCTCTGTAGTCCTGCTGAAAAACCAGATTTTTTTTTACAGAAATTCATGTTAAAAATCTTCTATTGTCACTCTGCATAAAGCTAATGTTTCAAAACATGTTGCAGTCTTGCTTTAAAGGTCTCCTATTATGCTATTTGCAGGCATATATTATGGGTCTCAGATATATATATATAAATATATAAAAAACATGTCTGTGTTTTGCTCAAAATACCAAACATATCATGCATGTTAGAAATCCCTCATATCCCTCTGTTTCAGCCCTGTTAGAGAACAGGTTCTGGGTCCTTAGCTTGAGAAAAAGGTGGAGCTAATGCCTGATTATAATTACCCGGCAGACAGCTAAACGATGCCGTGATGAAACGCCATATCATGTTCTAAACCACATCAAGGATTATTTCTGAAACAGTATGGAGCTCACATGCTTTTTCTCTTGTGGGTTTACCACAAGGTGAGTTCCTTTTTTTATTTCCTGCTTTTATTACACATATTCTCTCCAGTACAGGTTAGCTCTGAATGTTAGCGATGCTTGCTAATGTAAACAAAGACCATATAACGTCCAAAACACGTCAGGCTTTGTTTCTGATAGCAACTTTCTGATTGTGCCGTGGGTCCACATTTCAAAATCTGGATCAGCTCCGTTGTACCCCCGTTTTTAGAGATTTGGGTACGGAGGAAAAGAGAGAGGGTTTTGTTCTCTGACACTTTGTGAGTTCCCTGAAACACAGGGGACACATATTGATGAATACAAGACATACAAAAGTGCATTTTGAATGATAGATCCCCTTTAGGAGTGAGAATATTTACGGTCGACAAAAAAGTAATTTCTTTGGCTTTTTCTGTCAGCAGGAATACAGAAAAACAACTGGCCCGATTTGAATGAAACTGGGTGAAAAGGTGAATCATGGGTTGACCTTTGTTACAGGTGTAGTTTACATAAACCAACCATACTTGGGCTCTTTGGGAGTCAACAGAAAAGGAACACACTTGAACCCACCTCCTTTTGAGCTTTATCTCGTCTTCATCTCCTCCATGGTGGGCTTGTAAAGCAGCAGCTCTGAAACATCATCTCCTATACAGGGCTTGTCAACTAGCTGAACAAATTAGAGCAGTGTTACTTTCTCTGGGAAACTCCTGTTAGCTAAAAAAAAAAAGCAAGAGCAAACATTACTTTCCAGTGTGGTCATCTTAAAAGTATACTTAGCTTTTGGAAAAGGCACGGTCTCTTAGAACAAACACTCTTCAGAACGTGGCTGAGCTTTTTGGGCAGGCTGTAAAAGCAGTATTACTTCCCCTTCACTGGGCTTCTGAGGGAAAACATTTCTGTGGAAAGGAAATGGTTTGAACCCGGGAGGTGTTGTGTTCCTCCAGGGCCCGGCTCCAGACATGCCTTTCAGGAACTCAGCTCTCAGGAACTTGTATTCCCCTTTTTAAGAAGAGGAGGGAAAGAACAACTGCAGTAATAACCTCTACAAATACTTGTTTCAAAGGGAGATACATGTCAGCAAAATCTAAATGTTAGACTGAAGATGTAATTAGCAGACGCTCATGTTGTTCCTTACGCACAGTCCCACCTCTTTTCTGTTATTCCTAGCTGCATCTGGCCGACACCACTGTTTACATATCTCAGAGACTGTTCCTCAGAGCCATGATGACCTTTAGAGGAAGGACTCAGAGAGTGGGCTGTTCTACTCAGTCCGAAGCATTTCTGTTTGGTATAAATCACCCGTACATCAAATCAAACACACAAATACCTATATATATATCATTATTTCTCTCAACTGATTTAATTTGTATCATATTCATGAATTTTAATTATTCAGAGGATTTTAAAAAAAAAAAACCTTTTACTTCAATCTAGCTCCTAAAAGGCAATTCTGACTTTTTAACATTGGTTTTACCATTTTATGCCATATAAATCTGCTATTTCCTGTAAGATAAACATCGTAAAACTTGCTGAAACTATGACAAAACTAATCAACACCTAATAAAAGAATATTTAATGTAACATTTTTAAATATGATTATCATTGAACCAAAATTGAGTCGATTAAGTTTAGTACTCTAAATGATGAAATGAGGCAGCTAAATCTATACTGTAACATTATATTGATAACGCTTATTGTTCTTCCTTAATGTGCTATACTGTAGGAGTGCACACTAAGTAATAGCAAACAAATCTGAACATGTTTGATATTACTACAACTATGGTATATGTTTGTCTTAGAAAAATTCAACTTTTGTACCACGTCTTTCAGAATTAGCCTGTAGTGCTCTGCCTTTTTTGAACAATTTGCAATTGTCTACAAGCAAAAAGAAAATCTCTCGTCTTATATGGATTTCCGCTGGCTGCCATGCGTCTGTGATCAACGGCCTCACACACACACAGCTTGTTCACTGGCTACAAAGACTCAAGACTTTTCTGCAGCATTAATAGGCGCATAAATGGAGGATGGCCATCTTCTTAAAGAATCGATGTGAAGCCAAGTGGGAGTCAAGCTGTGATCTGGGTTGATGGCAGATCACAGGTTGGCATTGAAGGCCACGTCTCTCCTGAGAGAAAGAACAAGAGAGCAGGGGAGACGCTCTGCTTTCCTCAACTGCACGGACATCTTGCATTATTGATGATCCAGTGGGAGAAGTTGAAAGAGGGCGTGAAGTACCACGCACTTCAACAACTCTCCCATTTAGCCTGTGCCTCGGGTGGTGTTTGCACTCCTGAGATCTCGGAGTCTTCTTGTGAGCTGGAGGATTTCCTTTTCTTTTTTTTCGTTTCTCATTACTGCTTCCCACTAAACACATAGAGCTTGCAGTCACCTGAGAGGTTCTACGCTCGGGGAGAAACAGCTCGCCTTGGAGCAGAAGAACTCGGAGAGAGTGACAGAAAGTCTCTACAATGTTACGCATGTGGGAAACACATGAATATCTAATGCCAATGTGATAATGAATGCAGAGTAAAGGAAAGAGGAGGAGAGCGTTCCCATTCAGACCGCAGACATGAATCAAACAGTTTTGAATGGCCTGTCTTTGCACCGTTACTCGACAGTTTGAATCCAGCTGTGAGCTGCTTGTTATCATTTCCCACCACTGCACCTGCTTGAATACTAAACATATATAGTATATGAAGGCCTTACAGTTAAAAGAGCCTTGATCTTCTTGCAGTGCATTCACCTCTGCAGGGGGTGCAAAAGAAAGACATGTATCAACAGCAGGGGAAAAACATGCAGGAGTGCTAATTAAACCAGTAAAATGAATTTTCTCCATATCCTGCAGAAAACACCAGAGTGTGATTTTGCAAATATACTCTGGATTCAGTTTAGTAGCAGGAAAGAAAACAAGTGTGAAAGTACTTCAACTCTTTATTATTATTTTCTTCCACGTGTTATTGCTGTTTTAGCTTCCCGCCTCATGCGATGGTGAGAAAAGCCGCGTTTCTGGGTGTTAAAAGCTTGGCCTCTGGGCGTTTAACACCTGCACCGTCACTCTTATCTCCTGCACTGCTTTTCCTCTCCTGTCCATTTATTATTTCTTCTACCTGTCAAGGGTTAGACCTGCGCTCAATTGACTAAAAAACTTTACAGTAAAATCTTGCCACATGCATTTGATGAAACGCATGTAGTAAATGATTACTTTCATTATCTGCCAATCATATTCTTGTGTTTTTTTAACACTTAATCCATGAAATATATTCAGAGAAAATAAAAAATGAGCCAATTCCATTACATTTGAAAAGCTCAAACTAGTATTATTTGGGGCATTTGTGCCTAAAATCGGACTTTAATCCGACCAATTCATCTTACAGTCGGTTAATTGTCTTTAATAACGACTTATTGACTAATAGTTGTAGCTCTATACCGATATAAGTATATAAAATGTCAGCTTAATTGATGAAACATTTTGCTGGTGGTTCAGGATTTCTCAAATTGAGTGTCTGCCAAGCTGTCTTTCTCCAAGGCCCTCTGTGATTGCCCAATTATCGTCCCATTGTGTGTGGGGGTGCATTTAATAACCCACTCTCCACACTGACACATGTGCAATACAAAGCTTTCCTGCATGATTTTCGAGGGTTTGCCTTCCTACTTTGTTGTTTCTCACAACTCAAATATCATAAATTAAATGCTTTTGAAGGATTACAACAATCCTAAATACAAAATCTATTCGTATATGGCATTTATTTTCTACTTTAAAGCATGCAAGTCAAAATCTAATTAAAATACAAGTAGCTCAAAACCTTCCTAAACCATCTCAACTCTGTGAATGAAAACTAAACACCCACACAGCCACAAATTGATGTGCATAAATCAAAACACTGCTTACTTCTATCCTCTCTTTTTCTTTTCTCCTGACTTTCTGTTTCTTTTCTTTCCCTCCATACTCGGGTCCAGTGCTTTTCAGAAGGCGAGGCTTATCCCAACATCCCTGTGATCACTCTGTGAAATCTGCAGAAAACAATATTTCCCACAAAAGTTTGCACCACAGAAGAAGCATCATACAAAATAACATTTTAAGGTAGACTACTAGCAAAAATAAAATGTGTTCCCTTTACTTTCTAACATACATGTGACCTTAACAGTGCAAGAATTGCTACATGTATTCTGCTTAACATTCTAGCCACTACAAAGTAAAATAAGATTAGAATTCATTACAAAAATACTAAATCTGTCCATTGGCTAATAATTTATACAATAGATTATTCATCATTAACTGGTATATGCTATGTTTGGACTGTGTCAAAGTGGACGGAATAATGAAAGGTCCTGATGTGGAGCCCAGTGCAAAAAGAAGAGGGTCTGACAGGAAGTATTGCATTAAGAGTTGATTGATAAGTGAGGAGTCTTGGTCCTCCTAACTCCTCTGAGGGACGCTGGGCTCCTCCTGGCTGATGTCCAGCAGCTCGTCCTCGGAGAAGCTGATGTGAAGGCAGGTGTCGTTCATGGGGGGGGAGAAGGGCGGAAGGTGCTCGTTAGTGTCCGGGCGCGAGGTGGGATCAGCAGGGTAAGACTCTGAGGAGAAGAGATCATTTCTGTCCTCCAGGGGACTGTCGCAGCCGCTCGAGGCCGTTAGAAACGTCCCGCGGTCACCGAACAAGTCGTCGTCGTCGCGTAAAGGAGACAGCAGCGACTTGGTTTCGGACCGGACCCCCGAGTCCTCGCTGGCCGAGCAGGAGCTGCTCTCGCCGTTACAGAGGGAGTGGAAGTCTGCGGAGCACAGGGAGCTGGGGGTGATGTCCGGGAAGGAGAGGCTGCTGCTGCTGCTAGGGGCCCCGTCGTTAGCCGTGACCTCCCCGGAGCCCGGAGAGAAGGTCCTGCTGGAGCGCTTCCGGATCATGGAGGGTGGAGGGTCCAGTTTAGGGATCGTCTGTTTATATCTACCAGCGAGGGAACAGAGGGGGAGGGTTAGGGAAGTCGGACAAGATGCCACAAATTCAAATGAAAGACGTTTCAGTGGCATGATCATATTGCAACACAGCATGGCTAAGGAACATTGAACAAGGCGGCAGATTAGTTTAAGATCAGAAAAAAGCTTGGAATAGGGGCAACTTCAACCCCCCTTTTACGGATGTTTACGGGATCATAGTTATGTCATTGGATTGTAAAGACACCCAACAAATAAGCAAAGATACTGTAGCTTAATATTGCTGTTTGACATCATTTCAGACAACACCAAATATATTAAAAAAAGTCTGTCTTAAAGCGTCTCTCAGTTTTTGTCTCGGGGAGACTGGTAAAAACTGTTGAATTAGCCAAAACGACATTATCTTTGAACACCATCTTTAACAATATCACGCACATTATTAATGATTCAATCTTCAGAATTGGCTGTATTTCCAGTGTTGATTCATTGGAAATACATCACCTTGGTTTGCTATATAAATAAATGTCCCTCATCTATCCACTTCCATTCTGAGCCTTGAATCTGAGATTAGGCCAGACAAAGTGCTTTGAAAACACAAGCGCAGAAACAGCATACACAGGTGATATATACCGTCATTTTCGGACTATAAGCCGCGCTGGACTGTAAGCCGCAGGTGTTTTAAACTGTTTAAACTGTTTTTACTTTTCAACTTTCAAACTTAAACGGTGCGCTCCCAGCGCACGTACCGGCAGTGATCTGCAGCAGGGGTTTTCAACCAGTGGTACGGGGACAAACTGTCTTGCTCTCGTTCTGTCTCTCGTACCACTCTCGGTTCCACTTTTACTTTTGCGCACTACCTGTCTCACTCTTTTCCGGCCTCCAGCTTTTCCTGCTGGAGCCCGCCGCTTAAAGGTGGGGGTCGCGGACCGGCCATAGAGCCCATAGAGTTAAAGGTGGTGGACTGTAACCTGTAAAATCCATAGATTTAGGAGGTCCCCTAGTAGCCGTTAGCTGTAAAAATCCATAGATTAGCCGCACCGTTATATAAACCGCAGCGTCGAAAAATGGGAAAAAAGGCGCGGCTTATAGTCCGAAAATTACGGTACTTATATAACGTAGATACTAAGAAAGAAATCTGATTCTGAATATTTATATATCCACTGAACAAAAATATAAATGCAACACTTTTGTTTTTGCTCCCATTTTTCATGAGATGAACTCAAAGATCTAAAACATTTTCTACATACAGTACACAAAATAACCATTTCTCTCAAATATTGTTCACAAATCTGAAAAAATCTGTGGTAGTGAGCACTTCTCCTTTGCCGAGATAATCCATCCCACCTCACAGGTGTGGCATATCAAGATGCTGATTAGACAGCATGATTATTTCACAGGTGTGCCTTAGGCTGGCCACAATAAAAGGCCACTCTGAAACGTGCAGTTTTGCTTTATTGGGGGGGTCTGGGGGGGTCCGTTTTAACCCTAACCCTAACATGTCACCCATTGAGCATGTTTGGGATGCTCTGGATCGGCGTATACGACAGCGTGTTCCAGTTCCTGCCAATATCCAGCAACTTCGCACAGCCTTGAAGAGGATTGGACCAACATTCCACAGGCCACAATCAACAACCTGATCAACTCTATGCAAAGGAGATGTGTTGCACTGCG
>NW_011333368.1:128109-136356 GCF_000735185.1 Notothenia coriiceps | reverse complement strand
GGAGGGAACTGCAGCACTTGAAGGAGGGGCTCAGCAGACAGATAAGAAATAATTATCAAACCAGGCCGACCAAGGGTAGTGCTAGTTCGGTATGTTATGGGACCGGGGCAGCAAGTATCTTATGCGGAAGCTTATAGACAATTATCGGACCAAATTATTAATTCTAAAATTGGACAAACCCATTTATCTGGACACAATTAAATTAGTTGGGAGGAAGATGTTTACAAGCACTATTATGGACAAAAAATGCATTAATGCTAAACAAATGGAGGGTTTCTATCAGGAAACTCTGCAACCAGGGCCAGACTATTTTTACATTGCTCCCGGAAAATACACAAAGAAAGACATAATGGTCCTTTACCTACGAAATTCCTCCGGGCATGACCCATTTATAATCTGAATTTGAGCAGCGAGACCTACCGTACGTGGCACGGATGAGTTCATATGGACTTTTTACCTTACATCCTCTTTCCATCTATCCGCACCATCAGCTATTTAAAGGGATGTACCTATGACTTTTTAAGCAGAATTAAACAACTCGATATAACCTCATGACGTCATCGTTATTCACGCATGGACGTAGACAGCTTATCACAAACATAGACATCCAAGAAGGCATTACAACGCCATAAAAAACATATTCCGTAAACACCCTGTGATAAAAGAAGGACCAGAGCAAAGGAATTATTACAATTATTTGGAGATTAAATTTACACGTAATGACTTTGAATTTATAATGGAAGAGTTCTTCCTGCAGATTAAAGGTACTGCTTTCATGGGAAAGAAGTTCGCTCCAGCCTATGCGAAAAATTTTTATGCAGAGTGGGAAACTCTGCCCTGTGTCCTTCCTGCTAAAAGACTTCCCACAATATTATCTTCAGATATCTGGATTGGACATCTGGGGCGGTGTGGTCTCACTCAAAGGAGGATTTTTTTGTGATCTATTGTCAATCACCCTGAATATAATCAAACCCTAAGCCATCTCGCTAAAATCTATCACCAGCTACACGCTCAGTGATTTCCTGGAACACACGACATTCAAAGGAATGGTAATTTCGATAAAACACACACATTGGAGAATGCTAAGTATTTTTTAAAGAGACAGACACTCATGCCCTTCTCCATAGAACAAGCCACCATCCTACATCACACCCTTATGGCGGGATTGGTTAAATCACAGCTTTTGAGGTTCATAGAAATATGCAGTAACAGAGAGGAACTTTCAAATGCTACGCAAGAGCGGCTTTTTGGAGCATTGATCGCTAGAGGGGTGTTAGCACTGCGTCTCTTTTCTAAAAAATGTTTTAGAACGTTTCAACAGACGAAACCCATTTTGGTCTCCTCCAAATTGCCTTTGATCACTACATATTCCCAGTCAGCTGTTAAACTAGTCAAAGTTATTAAATCCAACTTTCAAAACATTATAGGAAAAACTGACATTCTACAAGACCACAGTATAATTGCAGCATTTAGGAAAAACAGAAACCTGCAGTCTTACTTGGTCAAAGCAAAGATACAACCCATGCTGACCCCAACATCCAGGGGTCACAGGGATTTTTTTCAGCAACAACTCTGGTTGCGCAGCAAATACAACAACAATGTTTATAAAACAAAGTATCTTGGCAGCCTACAATCTAAAAACTGTGTATACATTATTACATGTAAACGTTGTGGACTACAGTATGTGGGTGAAACTGGTAACACAATTTGTATATGATTCACTCAACATAGATATAACATTTTGAGAAGAAAAAACACACTTACTCCATTAGTTACTCACTTCCTGCTCCATGGATGGCAATCCGTTCAAGCAGCGGTCCTGGAGTCCAACTCCAGATGGTCTGTGGCCCAGAGACGTAGATGTGAGAGGCTATGGATAGCCAGATTCGACACAGTGTTTCCCATGGGCCTGAATGAGAGATGAACATGCCTTGATAATGTGACAACGATGGAGAGTGCATTCAATCCTATCGCTGCTTCCCGGTGACAGGATTCAAAACTTCTAACGCCTAACCCTCACACCAGATACTGACTGGTTTTCGGACCCCCCCAGACCCCCCCAATAAAGCAAAAATGCATGTTTCAGAGTGGCTTTTTATTGTGGCCAGCCTAAGGCACACCTGTGCAATAATCATATCTCGGCAAAGGAGAAGTGCTCACTATCACAGATTTTTTCAGATTTGTGAACAATATTTGAGAGAAATGGTTATTTTGTGTACATAGAAAATGTGTTAGATCTTTGAGTTCATCTCATGAAAAATGGGAGCAAAAACAAAAGTGTGGCATTTATATTCTTGTTCAGTGTATGTATATTCAGGTCTAGCACTATAAACTCCTTCGTTGTCCACGTTATAATAATACAGATTTCTCTCCACTGTACATGAGAATCAGCCTACAGCCAGTTTTCCTCTCCATCAATCATATTTTTACCCCATTAACCTGAGACGTTCTGTGACGCAAGCTGTTACTAGACAAGGCAGAAACCCTCTCCTTCTCCCTGCTCCCTGCTGTTCCTGCTGTCTGAGGACTTATCTACATCCCACAGCTCCCCCCGATGAGAAAGAGAGAGGAGCGAGGGAAGAAAGGGAGCCACAGAATACAAAAAAAGAGTGTGGGGGTAAGGAAGCGATAAAAGAGCTGCAGGCTTTCCCCTCCTCACACCAGAAATAGCTACACTGCAGTCTCTCTGAATGTAACACAGAAAATCCACGACAAGCACCAGCTCCCACAACCACACACAATTACAGTCATTGTGTTGGCAATGAGGCCCAACACACATTTGCTAACAAGCCTCACTTCCTCCCGGACTCCACCCATCTACATTATATTGCTAGATTCTAACTTTGTTCCCCCGTGAAAACCAGTCTGCGGCTGAATCCTACTCTCTAATGAACTTATGCGATGTGCTGATGTCTCTACTGTCTCGGTTTCTGTACAGATGGGGGTTGATAGCTGCAGTAATGACAGACTCGTTATAATGGCGCAGGGAAACCATCACCAGAGATAATCACACACTGTTTCCCTGGCGAATAAAAAAGGAGAAGCACAGAGCATTGTGGGGGAGAAGTGAAGTTCACTAACTCCAAGGTCACCGGAAGCATCGCTGGTTTTTATTAGCCTTAGGATGACAATGTGATACAACACTGTGGTGCAAACTGAAATATGGCAACCACTACTGTTTGGATTTGAATTAAATGTTGTTCAGACATTCATTGTTCCTACTGACTTCCTGGACTTCATGAGGCGGATGTTTTTGATTTTAAATTAAAAAACTTTTGGATGGATTAACATAAATCAATGGTGCGAAATCCACATTTCTTTCATGATTCCTGTGATTTTCCCTCCAGTGCCTTCAGCAGATCAAAGTCTCCCTTTTCCTGAGAAATACTTTAAAAGGCTCTATTGTAATTTTGGGGATTATTTCTTTCCTGTAGTGTGTTGTAGGTTTCTGTGCATGTAAATGTCTAACTGGAATATTTTAGCACACTGACGCACTGTGTTGCATAACTAATGAGGAATGTAAGGATATTTGGCATTGCATTTTAGCATTGTGAAAACAGACTGAAATGTAAAAATATTCAACAGCTAGTACATACTAGCAAAGATGCTTCTTGATAAATGAAAATATACTCTTTTAAATATTACAATTTATGTCTATTTGGCCCACAGTCTGTATTATGACAGCCTTGGATACATGTGCTGTTTTCTCTGCTGGAGCAACTGTTTCTTTGAGGCTTTCAAAGATAAACCGCCCTGTCTGAATTGTGATGCAGCTTTGGTTTCTTGTGCTGTTCTCTCTCAGCGTGTGTTGCCAGGTTTGAGGATGAATTTGCAGCTGGATCAAGGAGCAGGCTGCTCTCATTATCATAACTTTGACTCAGCACTCCTCTCTCTGTCACACTGACACCCCACACACCTCCCTGCCTTATCTCTCTCTTCTGTGTCTTCCCTTAGTGTTCTACCTCTGCCTTTTATAACTTCATAGTTGTCTTTCCATCCATCTCTCTTTTCCCTTTGGTTTTACGTCTCACATTCTTTTATTCGACAAACAAGAAGGCAACTTGACAAAAAGGTAGATAATACCTACTTTCTTTAAGAATTTAAACCATACTTGTAAAATTGTGGATGTCTTTCCAAGAGATTAAGATCATAAAGCCATACAATCCCAGACATATTCGATTTCTTGCTAAACCTGTCCGTCTTCTGATAAAACTGAATATTTCCTCAGTAAATGTACAAGCAGCTCTCTTCCTGCCACTGATAGGAACCACCCACAGTGCTCATTAGTCCCTCATCTTGTGCTCACTGTAGCAGGTTGTCAGACTAAAAGAGATTATTAGGCCATTTTACGACAGCTGCTCACGTACACTTTACATTACTGCGGAGGATCTATCTAAATGGCCCGCGGCTTCATTTCATTTCAGCGCGGAATAGAAAATGGACTTCCAGAGACTTGACACTGTACGCAATCCATCAGGGAGAAATGTATGGGGTTTTCTTGCTCAAAGTAAGATTATTTTTTTAGTGGAAATGCAGTTTAAGATACATTATTTCATGTCTTTAAGGTTTTTAAGTTATAATTTAGTTTTGTTTCAAAATACACTAACTAAATGTACTCAAAGCAGTGTTAATTTCTAAAGAGAAATGTTGACTCATCGGGTCATCACTTACGACTCTTAAACAACTAAAATAGGGCAATGACATGTCAAGACAAAACTCGATTCAACACCAGCTGTGTACTATTGTAGATTATTTTAAGATAGCTTTAAGTTATAGTTTATAATATGATAACATAAATGTATTCCTTATTCCTTTATTCCTTATTCCTAAGTATGTATGCTGCGTGTATTTTGTTGTCTTATGTTGTGATGTTTTGTTTTTGTTTTGATGGCACCCTTGAAAGGGAGAAGCATTTATTATTATCTCATTGTACATGTATAATGACATTAAACTATTCTATTCTAACAGAGCATGGGATAACGAAACAAAGGGATCATTTTAACTACATTAAAATGAACCGAAATGTTCAATATAATCTGATGACTAAGTATACTAAAATAGCTACTAACTAAGGAACTAATAAGGCAAAGACTTGAAGTAAAATGTAACTAGAATGGATGAGTTTGATTGAATAAGATAACAACTGACAAGGACATCTAACTCAGGACTAAGACTTGGTGAATGTGAGACCTCTGATGGCGTTTGCCTGAGGCTGTGAAACTGTCATTTGGTCAGACTCAGTAAAGAAATACATGCACACGACACCAAACACACGATACCAAACACACACTCACTTAAATACAAAAGAACTCCCGTGTAACACAGTGAGAGCGGACAGGTGCATCCTAGGTATTCTCCTCTGCCTCTGAAGTGACAGCTTTACTGTTCAGGTGGAACCTCCACTGACAAGATAATAGCAAATACTGACAGGAGTATTTCTTCTAAGTGTGCGAAACAAAACAAGTGCTCACAGTCTTGCAAAAGTGCATAAATCACAGACAGAGCTGCCGTGCATTAAACATGTGTGGCTCCCTGATTACCTCCATGCAGATGTGGTTAGAACCACATCTGCATGTAAATGGAGGAGAGATTATGCAGTCATTAGCAGAGAGAATCATGGGTGAGCCCTGCACATGAACCAGCAAACACCCACACTGTTCACCACCACATGCCCAGTACACAGTCCACATGCTGGATGTCATGAAAATACTCACATAGAGGGAGGAGAAGGGGCAGAAAGAGGAAGAGGAGGAGGAGAGGAAGGGGCTTAGGCAGTGGCAGAGCTCCAAGGACAGGTAGGCTGGTGCATGGGAGTGGGCAATGAGCTATGCACTGAAAAAACGAAACCGTTGACTTTAATTAAATGTATAATGTCAGTAGATTTCTCATAACTGTATTAGGTTAGTTGAGAGCAATAATATTAGGTTTGAATACAAATGTTAGGTTCAACTTAATAACATTGCTCTGATCCAACCTAATACAGTTATGTGACATCTGTTGACATAATATATTTAATTAAAGTCAACATTTCAGCTTTTCAGTGTGGGTTTAAGAAAGCCTGTCGTGTGGGAGTTATTTTGGGGTTGTTGTTTTTGTGTGTTTGACTGACGGGGAAATGAGGGGTGGTTAGAGGAGGAAGAGGAAGAGCAGGAGAGGGTCCTCACACCTGTACCGAAGAGAGGCAACAGTTAGAGTACAGAGGAGCACCACACTATGTCAGGGAAAAGGGAATTTAAAAGCTTATGTCAGTCATTCTGCACATTTTAGCACATTTAAACTACTATGTGTAGGATTTTATACAACTAAAACAGATTTGACAATGTAATACTACAATGTGACGCAGTGGTATACACAATTCAAAATGCTGTGAAGGTGTACAAAACACTATGCTAGTGCTACGAAAACATAGGGCTGCAATCTGACAATTGCTTTGTACATTATTCATTATAGTTTCCTCTATTAAGTGTCCACCCCAGTTTCTCAAAGTAAGTCTTTAAAAGTCTTGTTTCGTTAGTCCTACCAAATCCTCAGTTTAATATGATCGAAAGAAATAAGCAGCAAACCTCAATATTTGATAGGTAGAAAACCACATTTGTGCCATTTTTAGATAAAGAACTACTTTAACAATGTATCATCATTACAGCTCATCAACAATCTTATACAATATAACAACATTGTTAATGCAAATTCTTTTTTTGCTTTGTTAAAAATATTAAGCTGCTGCTTCCAGTATTACCATACATATTATTATTTACATAAGATAATTGGTATGTGGTTGTTTTTATTGAAAAGGGACACAGGCCCTTGTTTTATAACAACAGGTTTTTAAAATTAAAGAACCAGATATATCGAAGCTCGATTACGATGCTTTTAGACTAAGATTAGTCAAACCAGGGCTTTCAAGAATTGGAAAATATTCAGGAGAATTTAGTTAATTGGCGAAAACATAATTATTTACTGTCATTGATGTCATTGCTTCACTTTTTTTGTTAGAGATGTGTCAGACTACACTGCCAGAACTTATTAAATGTTGCATGAAAATCAATAAAGAGGCAAAGGTGTTAAAGAAAATTTAAAAGGAACCCCCCTCTGTCTGCAGAACAAATGACTCATAATCGCAGCATGCTGATTTTCTTCAACATTCAACAAATAGGAATAACTCAGGCCATCAGGACGCTAGCAAGAAATAACAACACAACACTTATTTAAATAACAACCAGTGGGAGCTGATCAACAGGTGGAGAAAAAAGGGAACATCTTTGTCTTCCCGTTTAGTCATGTCTAAAATCATTTGCACTGTGAGATAGACATAAGTAGGAGGTTGAATCTCAGGAGAGACACTGGGCCTTTGTGAAAGCGTCTTGCTTTGGTAAAGAAATGAGCACAGCACATTAGAGAGATGTGTGTGTGGGATGGTTAAGTGGGTGGATGAACGTGAGAGTATACCAGGAACCGCAAAGTGACTACAAAACTTATTTTTAAATCAAACTAATGAATCCTAAAGCCTGACAAAGTTTGCAGTGTAGCAGGGTCAGGCTTGCAGACGCCTGCAAACATGGTCAATTAAACTCATAACATCGCTGCAATCAAATTACGACAATGCTACTGGTGCATCTCATGATGTTGATGGTGGAAAACAATGAAGCATACGGGGGAAGAAGACCGGCAGATAGGCCAGGAAATGAGATTATGCAACATACAATACGGTCAGAGAAAAGGAGAGCAGTCCATAGCATAGCAGAGGAAAGCATGACTCACTGGTGAATAATTTATAGTCCGGTGTTCTTATGGTCACCATATGTCTTTGTTTTTGCCCTGTGTGGGCACGCTGCCGGTTTAAGATACAAGTATCTGAGGATTGCCATGTTGGTAGAGACAGAAATATCTCAATAAATACTGGATACATCGCTCTGCAAAACATTTATACAGATATTTATGTGAAGAGGATTTCTCTGAAAGATTTTATTTATAGAAGGACAATTCTGAATATATGTAGCGTAGCTTTGAAGCAGTGCATGACATTAAGGATTTTGGGAGATGGCCCTGTGGGCCATCTAAGCTAATTTACAGATGGCCCTGAGCCCAATAGAGATTGCCCTGAAAAATGCGCGTGGACGAAATAGACGCACGAAGGGTTGGGGGGACCCCCCCTAGAACATTAAGATTTTGCATCTGTTCGGTGTTATTTTTTTTCATATATATGTAAGTGCGACCATTTAGTTTGAGTTGTCGTATTCGATAGCTGTT
>NW_011333368.1:101440-128064 GCF_000735185.1 Notothenia coriiceps | reverse complement strand
AGTATGGCCTATACATCTCGCATCCCGTGACACTTCTTGCTACGACAAAGGATGAAACAAACCTGGTCGCCCTCTAAGCCAATGTGTGTGGACAATTCAATAAGTAACAACAAAACATGTAACCGGCATATGTGGTAACCCAGTGGCTCCCAGGCCTGGAAGTCATTAAAAAAGGCTCGACACTATATATTTTTTTGCACTTTAATTAAGCGTGATTTCACCAAAGAAACAATCATGAAGGTAAATGACTGCTACCCCCGCGCGCACGTATTTGAGCATCGGAGCTAATTTCGTTTGTCTTATTCTGCTGTACATAGTTGTTTTGGTCGGCTTCGGTCAGTCTGCACATGGCCTCGTCGCCCTTCTCACTACCTCCATAGGGATCTCTAGACTCAGGTCTCCTCCTCACTACTCCATAGAATCTCTAGACTCAGGTCGCCCCGAACGAACACACAGACAAGTAGTTCCCCCATATATGCTGCTTCGTCCTAAAGCGAATCGGCCGGATTGAAGTCCCTTTTGAGTCCCAAAGGCCAGGATGCTTTCGACCAAGAGAAAAATCGTCCGATCTAGAGGTACCATGAAATACGACACGGCCGATTGGACCAGCGCCACTGGTTCCACGTCCGATGTCTCGAGTTGAGTCACCTTCTCGTGACGGACGACTGGTTAGTCTCGAGTCATACGTCTCAAATTCCGCTAGTCCAGTGTAATGTCCTCTTTTCCTTTATGTCTTTTCGACGACCAACCGTCCTCTGCCGGCCGTTTTGTAAGTGGCCTGACCACACCTTGCACTTGTAATTAATCTTATAGTGGAGGGTAGAAGTCTCGTTACACTATAATATTGGTAATCGCAAATTCTTTCGAATCGAATGTATAGACCGGTGTTGTATTCATTGGCCTAGTCTAGTCTATGTAATTCAATGTCCAGTCGTATAGTGTAGTATTACATAACAAAAGAAAATGTTGACTGAGTTCATATATTACTTTTCCTGATGCCAGTCAGCTTCGAGTCGAAACGATTCCTTCTCTGTCCTGTCCGTCCTCTCTCTCTCTTTCACTACCTTTCAGGTCCCTCCTTGAAGTCCATGTCAGTGTGTTTTCTTACATCCGGAATTATTGGGATAGTATAGGTAGATAGATATGAATCAGAAGTAAATGATTATATCCGTTATCCGCGTATTAAAATTTCTGGTTGTATAGTCAATGACAGTATTAATTGTATGTTAACATATTTTGTGTTACACGAATGTTTTTTTCCGTTCGTGGTTACACTTGGTGTGGTGGTGTGGTGTGTTTAGTGTCGTCAAACTCCTCGATAGTGTACCCACAACAGTTTGCTTCGCCTCTCTTATGAATGAAGGCCCACATTCTAAGAGATTTCGTTGGTCCGATGATACTCGACGAGGCTGGGAGCCAGGACTGCCTAAGGTTGAACACAAATAATTAGTTTGTTTATTTATTTGTGTTCCTATTAACACAATTAACAACTCATTTTATCGTCCAAACCACCAATTCTTTCTTTTTTTGCTACTTTGTTGTTTGTCTAAAGTTCATAAGACTCGGGGATGAGAGGGGTATTGTACTGCCGTTGTTTTCAGGCATGTAATAAGTTAATTATATTCTTCATCTTTGTTATTCACACCGAACTGTAACTCATTCTCTTTCCAAACTATTTGCGACACTTACCTAGTACCTAATCGAAGAAAATCGTAACGAATCCGCTGCAGTTCAGCACCGAGATGTGTGTTGTATCTACTGCAAATCCCTCGGATATCTGCTCCGGATACCTGTAGGGCCCTTCAACTTTTAAATACGATACTCGCGGGGGGGGGACGCCAACCTTTTCGGCTGTGTCCGCCTGACACTGATTGCAGTTGTATCTCGCGGCTGGACCCCTCACTCCTACACAACTTTTTTGGTCTCTTTTCAGCCCTCAGCACCGAGGCCGAGACTGATTTCTTCGGTCCTCTTCTTCACACAAAATTCTATCTAAACTTTTTGGGGACTCCCAGACCCGCGCTGGTGTGTACCTCCCCGTCTCCCAGGCGCTCGGAATCCCGGTCGACGACGCTTCCGAGCCACGGGGAGCCAAAACTCCTCTGGACAGAACCGTGATGGTCGTTGTCGACCACCGTCTGGAATTTCGAGACCGACCCCGCATCGCGACCTCCTCACAGCGATAATCCGGCCTCAGTCGGGTAAATCACGACAATTTTGTTTACTTTTAATTTGTAAAATGAAAACGTTTACATTTCACCGTTTGTACTTTTATTATTATGTTTCACCGGTGTCATCGCTTGATGGAAGAACGTTGTAGTGTCAAGCACAGTAACATGTCAACACTTTACTGTGTTGCTAGGAGAAAGAGAGTCGGCACACACCACAGCGTGAAGCGCTCAGCGACCGACGACGACAAGGACGGGACTACCGACGACAGGTCAGTCGGCTCAGGAGCTTCCTCTCCTCCTGTCGTCACCTCTTCTTCTTTTCTCGTGTAATAATGAACAACACAAGCAGACGTGAAGACATCCTCGTTTGTGTCACCACACCACGAATTCGGGGTGGAGGCGAGGCGCGGCTAGGCATCTACTCGGACAAGGTCCCAGCCGCAGATACCCACCCGTAAGCGCCCGGTACGGGGGGTTTAATCCAGTGACACGGGGGGGACGGTCCGGTCCGGTTCGGGACGGTGGAAACGGCAAAAAAAATAAAATAAAAAATAGTATAATATTCACTTTTGCAAAGGTTGATTTAAGAAAAAACACACTTTATATTGTCATTATTTCAGCTTATATTTATCTTTTTGTGTCGGACTCCACAGAGGAGCCTAACGCACACAAAGAACTGGTTACTGGGGCCGGAAACTAAACAACAAGAATAAGTTTTTTTACGTCGCGTATTTAATCGTTACGTCACTCTGCTTCGATTACGAGCCTGACAGTTGTCATTAATTTATATACCTATATGATTGTACTGAGTTCACGTCGGACGATGTGTGCGGGAGGAGGTTGGGAGGTGGAGGACTTTTGCTTACCTTATTACTGGGTGAGAGGTCGTAAGCGGACCGGCCGCCCAGTGGTGGAGACTTTCTTCCGACTCGGACACGAGAAGCTGGTCGGCTTTGCATGACGGTTCGGGTAGGTGGACGACGTCGATTGCAACAATCGCGACCTTAAGTTGTTGGATATCTTGATAAACCCTTGACTAGTCGGGTTGTTTAGAAGATTCTTGTCACTGGGATATGTCGTAAGGAGGACCGTCCTCCGCAAGCAAACAGAGACGAACCATGAGTGTGGCTCTGACCGAACTTATGTCACTGTTCCGGCTCGACGTAAAACAAAGAACGGCAGCCGTCCAGATCGTTTTGCGGCCTCCCTTACCTACGTAAATACAGACCAACCAAGCATTCACCTTTTTACGCCACAACTCTCTCTCCGTTCCCTAAAGTCTTTTGTACGTTAAGTTTCCTCGCTAGAGAGAACGATTACGTTACCAACCTTCTACCTTCCCTCGCTCTCTCTCCGCACGGTCGTGGACCTTTCCTCTAAATGTGAACAATCGCGTCCTGGTTGATGCTTTTTTGTCCAGTAAAATAATAGAGGAGAAATACTAAAGACCACCTTTTGGTCGGACGGAATGCTCCTGTCTATCTCGAAAACTATTGTACAGTCTCCCCGTACCGGAAAAGGAGAGGAAGACGATGTATGGCTTTTTTTCGTAGTTTAACCACTACATCACTTTAGTTAGGGAGCTTTGCGGTGCAATGTGAACAGTGCTTTACGTTTTACTTGAGTATTCACTGTGAGTCGTTACACCACGACTACGATAGCACCTCCTTTATAACTCTGAGGAAAATGTGTGGACTTCATCTACCTTGGGCTGTTATTAAAGTGTATATACATTTATTAGAGAACATTATTACATAGTATTCCGACGAAAGGAAAAATACGTCGTACTATGACAATCAATAACAAGTAACCTACAATAAGGTAGAGTACATAGAGTTAGAGTTCAATCATAATTTACGTTGCTTTAGGTGTTGAGTAATAATAAAAAGTTTGACCGTTTTTCATTGAACCTTAAAAGAGGGGTTGTAAAATGACCAAGTTCCCCTGACTTGTAACTGTAACTTTCCCAGGTGATGTATGTTTCCATAGATCCAAAATAATCTAACTAGTCTTGAATAGAAAGTTCAGTGTGTAGACTTCTTAAACAAAATTTTAATCCAAAGAGGAAAGTCCCTGTTCCGTTTGGTAAACCTAGAGACATTGCAAAAACGGTCATACCTAAGACCCGCTAGACAAATGTACTTACGGGTTGGTCACGGATCTTCTGAAGACTATGACAAATGGTAACGTAACACTAATGCAAAACTAATGACCTTCCTATATATATATAACACTCAAACCTTAATTTATACGTGGAAATACTTTTAAATAATCACCAATGCAATCCAATTTTTGTCATTCCAATTATATGACCACAAACAAGAAGGATCACCTAGCGGTCCGGGAGCACTGGACTAGACACCTCAAGTCCACCTAGATACTTGTCCCGAGCTGTAAAAATATTACCGGGCGACCGGGCCTTCGTAATAAATCTGTGGGGCGGTCCGTATCATAATAGTTTGCGGGTGTCGACAAAACGACGCCTCGCGTCGACGCCGCAGAGGCCATCGCCCGTGGCCTCTGGGTATTCACACGTCACAGTACCCAGGAAGTAAACAATGGAAAATGAGAAATCTCCAACGAGGCGTTTTGGGGCAGCATAGACTGTGTTAGAGTTTTACTCGCTACAGGGTGTACTTTGAGTGTTTTTTACTCTGCAGACCGTTCACATGCATAAAAACCTTCATAACACACAAGGGGACGGGTAATAACCGGAAAAGCATGACATGGGACCTTTAAAATCTGCGTCCAGTGGATGTGTAGGATCTATAGTTTGATAGATATTACGAAGATTATTTGAGGTCTCACCAGGAGAACATGTATATACTACGTATGTTAACTATAGTGTTTGCTCTGCGCGCACCCCCTGAAATTGTGAGATTGTTACGTCTTTCCCCCTATTTACAAGCTACCCTGCAGTATACAAAGTCATTCAAACTAGATGCACCTTTACCAGCTTTGATAACACTTTAATGATCAATAATTATAAAAAATATCACATATATTATTCGGAAATGAACCGATCTGCACAATGAATACTTTAAGTATATTTTGATGCTAATACTATCTACTTTTACTTGAGTAACATTTTGAATGCAGGACTTTTACTTACAGAGGGCAGAGTATTTGTTAAGATCACTGTTAAGAATCACGGAAAGGGCAGGACCCAAAAGCAGATTACAAAAAAGGCAAAGGTCTTCAAACAAAAGCGAGCTTTATTTCAAAGCCGATCAGCAAAAAGAAACATGGCATGGATAACACAAGCAAAATAGCATGGCATGGATAGCACAGAGGTAACACGTGGAAAATACAATACCCAAACACGGTCGTGACCAACATGGAGGGAGACAGGAAAAAACAAACAATGAACCGACAGGGGAACACAGGGAAAGACAAGACTAAATACAGAGAGGGGTAATCACGGGACGAGAAACAGCTGGGCAGGGGAGGTAGAAACACAAGGGCAACAGGTGAACACAATCAGACAATTAGACACAGGAGGAAAAACACAGGAAGGAAAACAAGAGACAGGGAGAAACAGGACAGCAAAACAAAACCCATTACCAGACAGACAACACTAAAACCTTGACATAACACCAAGATCGTGACAGTATTCCTGCACTCTGGTACTTCTTCCACCTCTGATGCTAGCTCATTTCCAGGTTTAGGACCGGGCTTACTGCACGACTCTATACTCTTGGGGTCTAACTTGGGGTTAGATATATGCCTGTTATTTTTCATTAGCCAAGGTCACACAAAGCAAAAACAACAATCCATTTTTTGTATCCATAGCTTTTTCTTGCATCCCTTTGCAGACTGCTTCTTAAACTCTCCCAGCAGCTGGGCTCAGTTAGCTGTATTACAGTATTGATCAGGTATTGTTTGAACATGCAAAACTGGATCAAAGCTGTGCTAAAGAGTCAGGGTTACTCAATCTTTATTGAAGATGTGTTTCTGATTCATCAACAGTATTTTGATCAGCTGTCAACAAAATAAAAGCTGAGTTAGAATGTATGTTTCTTTGAAATCCCAATCAAACAGTCATAAAGAAAATCTGAAAACCTATGTGGCCTTTAATGGAGTCTATTTCTCATCAAAGGTGTCTTTAGGAAATCATTGTTTAATGAGGATTCTCTCATGTGTGTGTTTTCTATTAGCGTGCATATTAAATAACCCACCACAGTAAAAACAGTGTTCCCTCTTCAACCATCAAACTGTGAGGAGCGCTCCTGGGTGGCAACCGGCCGTTTATCCTGCCGCTGCCCTTCCTCTTCCTCTGTAGTACGGCGATACTGGCAGACAGCATTTTACATGACTGGGGTTTTGAATTGAATGATTTACCAAGTATCAGTATTCTCTCAATGAATGTGGTCGCATACCCAAACACATTGTCAACCAGCTGTTAAATAACTTTTTCAATGAAATGTCCATAGATCTTCATAGACGTATCACTCCTCAACAGGAAGTGCTAATAGCTACTTTGGTGGGCTTTAAATGTCATTTTTGGTGCCCAGAGGATGAACCCTATCGACTTTGGGGATCCTGACATCATTTGTGCTTTTGAATGAAAGTCATACATTTGGTTTGAATCCAGAACTATGAGTATTATGTGTTGAATTTGTTTTAGTATCAAAATAATCCAGTGATACCTGTCTGTTCATACAGTATATTGGAACACTACAAACAGGAACTACTAATAGCTGATTGGACTAATTCAATTGAAACCTATTTTGTTCTCCAAAATTACTTCAAAATTAAATGTGTTTAGATCTCCTTAAATTGATCTGGGGTTGTCGGGCTGCTTATATTTATGTCCTCATTCTTTTTTAAATCTTGGCTATAGTCAGTGCTGGAAGAAGTATTCAGATTCCTTTACTGAAGTCCTGATACCACACTGTGCAAATACTCCACTAAACCAAAAAACCCTGCACTCAAAGGTAAAACTGAAGTGAAGTATCCTCAGCTGGATGTACTTCATCATCCATGTGTCTCCTAAATGGATGTTCCCATCTAACTAAACTGCATTCTCAAGGATGAATCATTTTCTCCTGGATTACTGTCAGTTTTAAAAAATATGGGTACATTTGTAAATAAAAATACTAAATTGGTTAGGTTTATTAAAACATAGTGGTTTGATTTATCTATGTTGTACTTGTAACCATAGACTGTATATATAAAGGTTGTAACGTACATTTGATTTCACATAGATCATTTGTTGGGAAAGTCATTTTCAGGTGATCTGTTGGCTCATTATTCGGCGAGCTTTGACGCTGTCCTGTAAGAACCCTGTATATCTGAAAAGTAGGCCAGTACATTGGGAAAAAGCATACTGTACTGTGTGTGGTGTACTTTAGGTAATGTTGTACTTACATCTACATATTCTTGTCTCAGGTCTTTGATACTTTCACAATTTCTCTCAAAAGGCTCCCTGTTAAGCTGCATCATGTGCACTTAGTTTCGTGGATAATATGCACAATGTGGACAGCTGAGTTGCCAGATGTTGTGGGAAATTGTGTTGTCCAGTCTAATTGCATTATTTGCCAAAACCAAGTTGATTACATTACATTACATTGCATTTAGCTGACGCTTTTATCCAAAGCGACTTACAATAAGTACATTCGACCAGGAAGATACAACCTTGAAGAAAACAGAATCATATAAGTACATCAGGTTTCATAGAGCCAAACATTTCAAGTGCTACTCAACTGGCTTTAGAAAAGCCAGTCCTTTATTAGTATATAAGTGCTTTGTTAGTAATTNCTGGTTGCCCGATCGGGCAATCTATTATGCCAGTATCATGCAGCTCGCGGATCCAGTAATGAGTGACCCGACAGTAAAACTAAACATATCTATAACTAGTTTAGGTAGTTTGAGAGGTAATTAAAATAGCTACGTGTGATATTCTAACCTGAAGTGTGTGTTTTGTCCGCTCACCGCTGCATGTGATCATGCAGAGCTGCGTGTCGACTCGTCAGCAGCAGCTGATCTCTCTCTCCCGTCAGATTAGACTTCAATCGCGTTTATGTCCATATCGATCAGATCCAGCTAGTTCTAGCTAATGATATCACTACCTGCTTATTAAAAGACACCGTGACCTAAACAATAAGTGTCGCTATGCAACTGGGTGAGGCCACAAAGTATAGCGCAGCATTATGCATTTGTTTAAATGCCTACCGGAACCCCGAGGCATTAGCAACAGATCAACGCACAATCAACCCACACAGCACATCTCTTTCTCCACATTAAGTGTTACACATTAGAATTGACTACTCTTGTCTGTCACATACTCTTCTTGTCTGTCACATAAGTGGCGCAACTGAAGCGGTATTGCGCTAAAGGGAAATTATTTTGACCGGACATTTTGACCGAACAGATTTAGATTTGCTTGCTAACGGGAACTCTGATGTCGCCATTGTGTGTGCTTCGCGGATGCACTCGGCTGCTCGGGTCTGCTCGGTCAGCTTCTGGATGAGGAGGCATTCCTTCGACCAACTTAAAGTAGATAACATTACAACATTTTTGAACAGGGGCCATAATAGCGTAAATAATTTTGTTTTGGCAGTTATGTTTTCTACTTTTTTACATCTGGGAAGGCATTTGCCTTCATCAGATGGAAAGTGTCTTGACAAACAACTTAAGTATTTATTATAGCTATGCATGGCATGCAAGCGAGNGCAGAATCAAACGGGGTGTAACAGTTCAAATACACATTGTGGGCAGAGCAAGGATAAAGAGGGGTGATGACTTAAAAAAGCTGCAGATTCCAGAGTCCAATGCTCTGCCCACAATGTGTATTTGAACTGTTACACCCCGTTTGATTCTGCCTTGCCTGTTAGTCATGTAAAGTGTGACTCACTACATGGTTAGCTTTAGCGTTGTAAGGAAACATACCATATGCAGTGATAATATAGCACTCGACTCAGCGAGCCAGCTGGAAAGCACACACGGATGTGAACCATGTTGGGCGTAATAACTGTGATTTAGAGCTAAATTGCACTAATAATGTGAAATGAATGGATTCCATCGCCCTGCATGAACAGCTCTTGACCCAGAGCGGAGGTCAGCTCATGGAGGAGGAGAGAGAGAGGATGGCAGAAGAGTGTCTGTCTGCTTTCCAGAACATCAAATAAGGCCACTCAGGCTGTAAACATCGGAAAACAAAAGCAAATGGAAGTAATAGAATGTGCCGTGTTGCGGGGGAGGGAGGGAGACTGACGAAGGTATTGCAGAAGAGATTCATGTGGAGACAAAATAACCTAATGAAGTTCCTTTACGGTACATAACCTTCATTTTGTGTTGTTGTCCCTAGGATTCACTGTGATTGAAGATGTATAATTGAGTCACTTAAGCAGCATAACATACAAATTATAAACATCGAAAGGTCATCAGGAATTAAGTTATTTAGTTCAGCAGGAAACAAACTTTTTCCTGTGCAGCAATAACTTGACTTTTCATTACGTTTACATGCCATTTGTGAATAAACCCAGCATTTATGACCACTATTAACAGACAAATGATGTCACTCAAGAGAGACAAACAACATCCAATAAAAAAGAGGGGGAGGATGGCAGAGAAGGGGAATTGTCCCGCTGGTATTTTTCTAAGCTATTAAATCTTCTGTTAAGCGTTCGAGACAGATAATTGAAAATGTGGTGCTCAGAAAGAAGAGTTATAGACAGAAAAATAAGTCAGGGAAATTGGGGGTTTCAGCCGGGCACACAAAACATTCCCAGATGAAACTGATTTTCCCATGGAAATGTAGGGTCACAAAATGCCTCTCTTCGGAAGAGATCTGAAGTTCCCTTTTGTTCCCTCTCCCTCACATGCAAAAGTAAAAAAGATATTCTGACGTGGACTGGGGTAGAGTTTCAGGCTGTGAAGGGCTGGGAGTCTGTGCTGCAGGAAACCACAGGATGTGAGTCTGGGAGCAAAGCCTCACACACAACAAAGCAGACCAACAACATCCACAAGCACGCCAAATACACACTACACCACTGAGTCAACTCCTTACTTTTCTCATTGTCTGCTCTAAAATC
Organism: Notothenia coriiceps; assembly: GCF_000735185.1. Taxonomy (NCBI): domain Eukaryota; kingdom Metazoa; phylum Chordata; class Actinopteri; order Perciformes; family Nototheniidae; genus Notothenia; species Notothenia coriiceps. The sequence goes on along the minus strand of NW_011333368.1, from coordinate 117,857 downwards.
TACTTTAACATGCCCTCCTTGGGGAATTCGCTGGGGATTGCTTTCAGAGGGAGAGCAAACATCGAGAGACAAATTAAGTGCGAGGATGAGAGCGGGGGGATAAATAAGAGAGGACTTAAGAGTTTGTTCTGCTGGATCTAACGTAGTAAATTTGTTATTTTTATTTTGATGTTTGCTATTTCTGGTCTTAGCGATGGCTTTAATGAGATTAAAAGCTCATTAAAAAGTGATTAGATGCTGTGGCTCCTATATATGCATTCAAGGTAAGAGCTGCTGGTGTTTGTTTCAGACATTGCATCTAAAGTACAGAAGGGGAAGCACTTTGCAAGATAACATTTGCAAGACAGTGAGAAATAAAAACTCACTATAAATTATGCCCAAGAATACAGCGTCTCTGTCAACGCGTGTTTTAATGGCTTTTCAAAATGAGTTATTCCATGAAATAGAAACAGTGGGAGTTAAAGCTGATAGAGTTTCTGTTTTTCTCTTAAATCTCATCCTCTCTCACAAGCTTCTCTGATTCCCTTTCTCTTTCAACCTCAAACCTGATCCCCTGTTTGTTTGTAAGACCTCGAGCCTTTTCCTCCTGTGTTCTGTAATTCCCTGATTACAGTCACACTTTCATTAGCTGCAGGCTGTTTCTGCTGAGTGTAGCAGTTCTCCACTAATAACACTAAAAGCTACAGGCTGTGTGTCACTGTGTGTGTCACCTCAAATACAAACTGACTGCTACCAAATTAGGAACATGTTTGCACACTAAAAGGAATAGTTTGTTCATTGTCAGACTTATTTGCCTTCAAGCTAAGAGTAAGATGGAGAAACATTGATTCTACTTCTATGTTTATCCATCAAAAATGAAGATATGGCCAGCAGGCACTTTTCTTATTACAAACAGTGTAGGGATAGCGTTAGCCTGGCTCTGATCAAATGTATCAAAATGTAAACTATCTGCCTCTTAAAAGTTTGATTGGTTATCTTTTTTTTTTGTTTTGTTTTTGGGTTCATAACTCAAACTCTGAACACAAAGATGCAATACACAGATTTTTAGAATCAGTGTGACTTACAGTTTAAATGTAATATTCTATTTTTTTCAGTATTTAAGTTACCCAGTGAAAGTGTCTGTTCTTCATCCCAGGTTATATAGACTGGTGCAGGGATGACGTTTTTACCAGAAAATAAGCTGCGCATGGGTTCCCTCGACAAAAAAGCAATGCGATTTCTCCATAGGATTTTGGAAAATAGCTTGAAATAAGGTCTGTGGAAAACAAACCTGTTAGATAAATGTACGTTTTGTTCTGCCGGATAATTTCCACAGGTCTACCCTACTTTTATAATTTTCTAATCATAAATCTAATCGCCAGAAGCAAAATGCTAACGTTATGCTATAAACGAACTACAGCAGGGTCGCTGCTTCAACGTCACACCAACTTAAGATCGATATTCAAAAATACAGATTCAAAATTGNATATTAACTATTAATTAACATGTGGATTTATTGTGCAGCCCTGTAATGAATAATCTATAGCTTGTGTGTGTGTGTGTGTGTGTGTGTGTGTGTGTGTGTGTGTGTGTCTATCACATACCCTCCCTGTTTACATGATGGATTTAACCAATCATAAGAGGCTTCTGACGCTGCCAGTCACTGCTTTTTTTGGCTCTCTTCAAAATGAGCAATTATGGTTAATAATGCAACCTCTTAACAGAAATAGAAATCTGTGAATCTCAGCTCGTGTGTTTGTAAATTATGTATTCACCTGTGGGAGGATCTCATTTAGCAAAGCCACACCTCATCAAAGGACCGTTTCTGTGTGTGGTCATAATAATTGCACTTGCCTCTGATTATGTGGGTGTGGTTTTTCAGTGGAAACACATGCAGTACTGTAGTACACCCTGTAGTATCGGGTGACTTTCAGGAGTTGATGGTCATAATTAGTTTGCCTCATTCCCAGTGGAGAGGACATGCAGGCTGACGCTCTCACGGTTTACTGCAGAGAGCGCAGCGTTTATGGCAGAGTGAAAACCAGACAGGACGCGTACTTAAAACACAGTATAATACTACACGTATTATAATGTGTTTTTAAGGACGCGTCCTGTCTGGTTTTGTAAAGACATTCTTTATCCTTGATAAATATGAATTTAATCTGGACAAATAAGGCATTGGGAAGCAGCAAATCTGCCAACAGACACTCACACAAACTCACACACAGGAGGAGAGAAATATGACAAAAACACACATAACATAAGGACCCAGGGTCATAAAAAGATGTATTCAACAGAACAAAACCGTGACAAAAAATGTTGAAAAACAATCCAAGATGCTTTTTCAGGAATGTCACGATGCCATAATCTGAGTAGTTAATACCAATGCCAGTGAAATTGTATTTATTAATACCCATTTTGATTCCATAAAGTATAGTCAAAATTCTCCCTAATCATTCATTTTATATTGTGAAGTAACTCTAACATTTGTGTACTCAAATCTAGTTTCATGTTTTCAGGATTTTCTACGTGTCTCATGACTCCCAGGACTTAAAGATCTTCAGCTACATCGCCAGAGATGGATCCAATAACTCCTTCAGATGTAACGTCTTCAAGTCAAAGAAGAAGGTACCACAGGAGTCTCCACACACACACACACACACACACACACACTTTTCTGGGGAATAGGCTTTATGCAACGTCCCTGCAGCTTTAATGGTTCATCATCCTTGATATTCCCTGTATAAATAACACTGACCATCATACTGGAATGAACCCATCATAAAGGGAGAAGAAAGCAAATGGTAGAAACTGCAGCAGTAGTCCTTAATCTAACAGCTATAAGACGTGTTGCATTCAGAGTCAGGCTTTCTGAACTGTGCACTTATTCCTCTCACTACCCAATTTGCTGCTGTCACTGCTCATGATATAAATCCCCTGCTGCTTCATGCAGTGTTAGGCGCGCTGCAGGACTGAATATATGCAGACTCAAATGTGGTATCAGTTTTCTGTTTCCACCTGTGACTGAGGGCTGTTTATATGAAATGTTTTTCAATTGTTCTATCTCTTATTCATTCAGCTGAGTTAATTAAAATGTGGTTTTGATTAGTTTTTGGATTTCCGGTGGCTTAGTAGTTGATATCCTGTGGTTCATCCCTGTAGATAGAAAGCCTGCAGTGAATACAGAAGAGATGATTCAAACTGCATATTTCCCCAAACAACTCTTGATCTTTAGCATCTTGCTGCAGTTGTTGCTGTAGTATCTGCTGCAGCCTTGGCTCACAGGTCTGGTGTTATCAGTCAGCTGTAATGAGAATTGTTCCACAGAAGGGAAGTTATAAGTCTCTGAATGGAGGTATTCAACTGCGTGCCAAATAATTGAGTGTTCATGCTTTCACAGACTGCAGCGAGTGATTTCACTGATGAACTCCTCTTAAAACAGCCAGCAGGAACTCATCAGCCAAATGACCGTTTTTTGGGTGTTTTTTGTTAAATATTTCTTCTGTTAACGCTGAACTTTGTTATTTTAGGTATTGGGGCTAAAGTACAGAGTATGTTTTCTTATTCTTTACAAGAAAGTATACGAACAGGCGTTTGTAAGCGTGTATGTAAATGTGTGAAATCATCCCTCTATTGTGTTCGACCTATGACGATAACTGGACTATATGATTAATCTACATTTATATATATATATATATTACTGCTTGGATTTGAGTTTTTCTTGTATTTTTCTTCATCTTCCGCTTAATCCTTCTTATTTTTGGTCATGTTTTTCTGATTTGCTTGTACTGTATGTCAAAAATATGAGTGCAACTATTTAATGTAATAAGCTAAATACAAATAAAATCACTGACCTTCTACCTTACACCCTCCCCCCTGTCTCCCCCTGTCAGACGCAGGCCATGAGGATAGTGCGTACAGTGGGTCAGGCCTTCGAGGTGTGTCATAAGATGAGTCTGCAGCACGCTGAGCAGGACGCAGATGGACAGGCGGACGGAGAGAGCGACAAGTCCTCCGAAGAGTCCAGCAGCCAAGGTGAGGCCTACCTGAAAGAGCTTACTGTTATCTGCTTATATTTGCTGGGTACAAGCAAATGTAAGCAGATAACATTAAATACATATTTAGTGTTATTATAGTGTGATCGAGAAAAAAGTTAAATAAGGTATTTAAAGTTTGCAATCAAATCCTTAAAACCGACTAGAAGGGCTCTTAAAGGTCCCATGTCATGGCCATTTCCACTGATAATAATTCCATTGTTGAGGTCTACTAGAATAGATTTATATTGTGCAATTTTCCAAAATCACTTTGGTTTCTCATACAGCATCTCTGTAAACTACGTGTATTCACTGAATTTCACTCTCTGCCTTTAACGGCTCGTTNTCGGTTCATTTTCATTTTCATCTCTGTGTGGACGGGGGCCTAAATACACCAGCAGTGCACTGGTGCAATCGTTTTTCAGACACGTCAACTCTTCAAAAATCACCAGTGCACTGCTGGTGTATTTAGGCCCCCGTCCACACAGAGATGAAAATGAAAATGAACCGAATTCGATATCAAAAATGTCTTCTGTCCACACGGAATCGGCTCAAGAAACGTGTCCGTCCACACGAGACCGCTCGACCCGCTGGAGAAGATGTAGTACATATGCCGGGCCTGTAAGTGGCGCTGTACTTCCGCCACAAAATACACGAAAAGCAGCGAATAAGACCGATGACGATTATTATATTATATATTATATTATTATTGTTGCTGATGGTTGTGGTAGAGGAGCTGTAAATGTTGCACTAAAATCGGTATCATGGTCAGTAGCGTCTGGAGTACAAACGCAACCCTGTGATCCGCCATTGTTGTTGTTGTTGTTGTTGGTGAAACGCATCAGCAATGACGCGGGAGTGAGCAGGAGAGGTGGGGAGAGGCGGGGCTATGGCGTCATCAGGGAATGATCGTATAGGGCGTACACACGGAGCCGCAAGCGTTTCGTCCTCAGATCTACCCACTTTTTGGGAGCCGTAATCAAAGGGTATCGGATTCGGGCTCCGAATCCGCGTTTCCGTGTCGGCCTCGTGTGGAAGAACCGTCTTCTATACGATAGAGAACGTTAGCGGATTCAACTGATATCGTCTCCGTGTGGACGGCCTTAATGTCATAGAACAAAACGTGATCCGTCTCTTAAATTTGTGTCAACCACAGACCTTATTTCCAGCTATTTTCCAAAATCCTTTGGAGAAATCCCATTGGCTCTGAGACGAGGGAACCGGTAGTGGTGAAATTCTAACTCACTTCCGGGTTTTAGGACTCGTCACTGCACCACTCTATTGTCGACAGGATATGCTAATAGCTGATTCAGTATACCTTTGAATGGTGCCAATTTTCAAAAAACATTCAACAAATAAAAAGGCATAAAATCCCTCAGGGCTCAAGTTGTAGCCAAGAGCTAGCTAACAGCTAGCTAACTGCATTGCAACATTAAAGTTCCTGTTTATATCCCCTAAAAACATCATGCAAACTTAAGAAAAACCTCCCAAATAGAAGTAAAACTATGAATAATATGGAGGTACAAAAAGGAGTAACAAATTAATTTACACTGAATGTTTAAATGTTGCATTTTCAGTTTTTTGGACAGTACTAACGCCAGAATATACCATCAATATGTTTCTTATAGACATAAGAGAAACTCTCTACCAGAAAAAAGGCCTATATCTCAAAATGTTGAACTATTCCTTTGACGTATAATGGCTTTGTTACACAATGTTCTTCTTCTTCATTGGACTCACTTATTTCTGGTACAGTTCTTTATATTCTATTCTAAATAAAAAATAAAAAAGTGGTATTACTTTTCATCGATGTTGGCAGAGTTCCTCAGGGTGAATGGGACGATCTCATTGCACGAGCCCTCCTTGTTCTCTGCGCTCCCTTTGGCCCTGATGAAGAGGTCAGCGTCTCCGTTCACCAGCACAGCAGGCTCGCCGCTGTTCTCCAGGTTGAGCAGGTTCAGGTAGGACTCAGCACTGTCCACAGTGGAGGGGGAGAGGGGGGAGGCTTGGAGAGGCCATGCAGGTGTAGAGGTGATGAGCTGGTCCAGCGTCTGGATGTAGTTTTTCCTCAGATTCAGAGTCAGAGCCTTTGCTGATGTTACTGAGCCGCACGGGGACTGAGGACCATCTGGAATAATCAGAAGATAAATCAACAAAACGCCACTATAATAAAACATGCAACTGCTGAGCATTTAAGAGTTAACCATACAGCTGCAACATTTGGAAATAAACTCATTTTGCAATTACGGTATGAATCACCATTTTGGAGGGGTGGATCATTTTTGTGTCATTATTGTCATTATCATTCAAAGATGTATAGCATAATAGGGCCTCTTTAAATTCAAATTAATAGTGCAGCCCTAGTCGACCAAAAGTAAAAAAAAAAAGGATATTTCTTATTTGTCTGAAGATCTCTCATAGGCCTGACTCTCATTACAGAATGAAGAAGTTGGCTCTGTGCCAGAGGAAGATTTAAATCCAGCTATGTCTGAGATTAGCATTTTTTATCAGAGGGACTAACATGATTAAAACCAGCATTAAACACAATGGGGCATTTTCAAAATGTACACACTTCAAAACTCACACACACAGCTCTGCCCACTGTGTGTGTCTCATTACGATTTTGGCAAGAATGGTCGTTTCTTTTCAATCCTGTAAATACATACCTCCTCCGAAAATCCTCCCTTGGGACAGTGTGTGTATGAACGTGTGTGTGTGTGTGTACCAAAAATAAAAGGTTTTTTACACAATGAAAACTCTCAGTGAGAACACAGTCTGAGAGTGTGAGATAATGTTGACAAAATGTGGTTTTAAATCCACTCTGATTATGTAATCTGCTCTTAGTTTAATACAGAGATGCTATTGTTTGTAAGAATGTTGTTTTTACACTTTGTGTTGCAAAAAGTGATATGGGTGGGGGAGAAATCAATATAGATGGCAGTAATGTTTAACAGGACTGCCATTCTTTGGCAATTAATGAGCAGTGGTTTAAATGTTTTTCACAACCACATTAAAAACATCTGGGAGAAAGCTCATTAAAAAAACATTTCAACACAATGCAGCTAGTACAACAACACCACTAACACTTCAGTAATAAACATATAGTTAAATTAACACTTCGGTAACAGTGTAAACATTCGAATATTCTTAATTCCAAATGTTATAGTAGATGTATAGTTGAATTAGATGTCAGTAAGTGGAAATGGATAAATGTTAAAGGAAATAATGTAGCTTCATGCATCTGCTTGTAGGAGGGTCCAGTGCTTTGGTGCAGACTTATTCATCCTAAAAATATTCCTCTCATGTCCTGACCACTATTTTACGAGGTTAGACCGGAGCACTTTTCAGTGCACCAGTCAATCCTCAAATTGAATGCAGAGTTAGATCCCAGGTCGAACGTCTAGTCTCGAGGGTCTTGAGCATGTTGTCTTCAGTGATCGTATTGTTATGTTTCCTTGTTTCTTGTCTTGGAATATGTTCTAGTTGATGTAGCAAATGGAGCTCCTGTGATGCAAGAACATTTTCAGATTTTAACTGACATTAAAGTATTATCGGATGTCTTTCACATCAGCCTAAGCTATCATTTGTATTACTGGTACTTATTATCCAATTAACTAATGTTGGCATGCTAAACTGTTTCACCTTTTGCTACTACTATTATACATTGAGTGAGTGAATTAAACCTTTTTTACACAAATGTGAAAACTCATATGCTTATGTAAAAATGAAAGAATCATCTCTAAAAACCATGTTTGAGCACCAACTCACTCTCACCCATTTCACCTCATTCTTTCTCATTAACAATATCAAGGGCTTTTAATCAGTCTTCATTAACCATGACAAAAAAGCCTCCTTTGATACTGTGATCAAGAAATCTCAGAAAGAAAAGAACTCACACACAGAATGTACACACTGCTTCACACCAGGAGGATAATCTTCTTTTAGATAAAGGCAACAATGCTCAATTACAGCTGCCCAGATAGCACAAAGGGAACACCTTCACCTGCAGGGCGGGGGTTCGATCCCCGGCAGCTGTGCTTCTGCCTCGTCAAACACAGCTGAGGGTGTTTGCAGGCGGGAGGACATGTGTGTCATGAGTGACTGCAATGTCCCCGGGCCAGCAGAGGAGCGAGCAAAGGCCCGGACTGCAGAACCCGGGGGAACCTGACCTGACATCAGTTCATCTGTTCCCAGCGGTCACTTACCGAGTCCATTAGCCTGCAGCTCCAGTCCTGCTGGTGTTGTTGGGGCGTCGGCCTCCAGCTCCTTCAGCTGCTGCACCAGCAGAGCCAGGTGCTGCAGCAGGTCCCGGTTCTGCAGCAGCAGCTGGTGAACCCGGGCCTGAGCCTCCAGGCGGGCTGCCGACTCTGCAGCCATCTGATCCTTCAACAGCTGCACCTGGAGAGGACACACGGAGAGAGAGGGGGTGATGCATTATGGTTTGAACTGTTAGAATTAGAGCATATGGATAAAATAAAATAAAATAAAATAGTGATTTAGACAATTTAATGTTTTTATCGCAATATGATTTCAATATTTTAGGGAATGATCAGAGACATTTTTTTTTTGTCAGGAACTGTACTAAGAAAATATGTTTGGATAATAAAATGTTTAGGGCGACAGTACTTTCACACCACAATGCAATATTCAAATCACAGAAAGGAATCTGAATTAGGATTCAAATTGCAAAACAGAGAAATATTGCACTTTCTCACACTAATCAATATTGTGATTTGGATAAATGACCAATTAATTGTACGGCAAGAGTTTTGAAATACTTTTTTTTCTGTCTCTTTAATTCCGCTTACCTCCCATCAGAGATATTATGTGATTTTGATTAATTATATTATTTGGATTACATCTAATTCATCATTTTCCATTGCTATGATTTCAAGACTGAAACTCAAATGAATAATGGGATGGCTCTTTAGGTGCATCATTAACTTGCGGGTCGATTTGGCTGTGGCATTGCAATCAACCACATCAGACTTTAAATTCTGAAGTGAATATTCATTTGTGTTGTAGTTCCTCAGATTACACTATAAATGAGGGTTAATAAATCTTGAGATGCTCAAATGTTTAACCACATGTATTTCATTCTGCTACACTTACTGCCCTTCCATTGTTTTGTTGGTGCTGCTCCCTAGTGGAAACCATAGGTAAAAGACACATATTTGATTGAGGGAGTGATAACTCAAGATGAAGATCATCTCTATAGGACTGCTTAACTGTGCTAAAATATTTTCCATATAATTCCTGCTGATGTGTGATTATGTGCAACATAATAGAGTGAATTAGCCTCAAGCTACAAAAAAGTGTGTGAATGCGGACAACACTACTAATAATAAAATAAATGCTTTGCCAATTAGTAATTTGGAGGACAAATAGATGGAAGAAAGTAAAATAGGACAAAAATTAAAAATTGCGTTGAAAATTGACATGATGCTCTTTATTATACCAAAAATCATATCAAAATATGTGGAATTTTCCTGTTAATATTAGCACTATTTGTGGGTGTTTTTTTTAATTTTTAATTTCTATTAGTCATTTAGCTTGAACACATAATAATATTTAAATGTGGCAGGATGAATGACGAAGACAAGACTGACAATAATAAATAAATAAAATGTGATGATCTGTGGAGCACAAGCCTCACAAGTCTCTTTTACTAAATAATTCCATTTTCATTTCATGACATAGTGCAGGTTTTCAAAAGCTTACTGAAATAAATATGAGGCAGAGTGAGAGAGAAAGATCTCATCAATGTCAATTTGCAGAATCATATGAAATATTTCATGACACACTGGATGAGCTAAATCCACAGCGTGAGTCAGGATCAATCCGACGAGTTCAGCTGGGCCAACAAAGTCAATTATAAAAATAAGAGGTACATGCTACTGGCTTTTACTGAAAACAGGCGAGCATCAAGTTTAATTTATGCCGTACTGATTATTGTGTACCCTTTCTAAAAAGAGGCTATTGATTTTGATTTAGCCCTTAATCAATAAAAGATTGTACAAAGGCCATAGACTAGAAGAAATGTTAATCTCATTCATTGAAATGCTTAATAGGAATGGCTGTGTAGTGAGAGAGGAGAACCAATCAGAGTGGAGATGCAACGACTATTTGGAAAAATCAGTCAGTAAATGTTAAAGCAAAACATTATGAAAACCAATTCTCTCTGGTTTCATGTGTTTAAATCTAAGATTGTCTTCCTGTCTTTGCAATAAATTAATTACATATACTTAGTTTGCTGCCTTTTCCTTAAAGTACCAAAGGTGGAAACTACCTGGCGGGATCAATTGTCCTTTTCCAGGAATATTAATTTTTTAAAGTATCAGCTTTAAAATATGGATTTAAGCTTGACCTTAACGTAGGGTTGTAGAGGAAAGTTAAATGTAATTGTATTAATACAGGAGTAATGTAAAGGGAAAATTAGTTCAGAGCAATATGAAAAATAACTATATATACATATATAAAAGAAAAGACAAATAATAATAATAATATCATATTAAGTCATTGAATATAAAAAAAATAAAGTTAATACAAAAATGAAAAGGAAAACATTTTTAGAGCAATACAAAAATATATATTTTTTAAATTAAATTATAATAATGAAAATAATATAATAGTAAAAACTGAAATAATACAAATGATACCATATTTGGACTTTGAATATCACAAACTGTTAAGACTTGAAGGAGAGCATCGTGTAATCAAATCAAATTAATCCATAACGCATTAGATGCAGCGACTTACATACTCAATGCTGTGGGCAATCCCCACAGGAGCAATTTGGGGTGAAGTGTCTTGCCCAGGGACACAACGACATGCTGACTGCAGTGGGGTTTGAACCTGTTTGAACCTGATCCCAACACCAAGGCTCTATCCACTGCGCCACACGCCTCCCAGTAGATATTTTACAATTGGTCATTATGACCTTCTGCCGTGTTTACAATGTGTATGAGTTTGTTTGTGTGCGTGTAACAGTTTGTGTGTGTTTCCTTACCTGTGCGACGGCCACCTGTGTGTGCTGCTGCTGCTGCTGCAGCTGCTGCTGGAGGAGCTGCAGGTAATGCTGCGACGCCAGCGGAGTCAGAGACCGAGAGCAAGGGCTGCTGGGAGTTATTCCTTGGGATGTCACAGTGAAGAGGGACCTCTGATTAAAGTCCTGAGCACACAAAGAAAAATACACAACATTCATGGAAGGAAAACGGTAGTAAAGACATTAAAGATTCCTTGGACATTATTGTTGGCCAAAGGGCTGCCAGTTATATTACCTCTCCTCATAATAGGTGCTATTTTTAAACCTTGCACACCAGACACATGCAATTAGGGAACCAGAAGGATAGAAACCACCTGAGAGACTGAGACCAGGAGTGAGACCCACTGATCTGGAGCCTGAGTGTAACCCCTTGTCAGAACTAAAATAATCTCTCAGCTCATTTTCAAATCATTCATTCTTTTCCCAATGTCTCCATTTATCTCAGTCTCCAATCCTCCTGGATTTTAAGATCATTTTCCAGATGGTAGCACAAATGTTCCCTGGTTAACCTCCTTAAATCTGCTTTTTTTTTCACCCTCTTCTTATACAGTAGATCAAGACAGTCAGAAAGTATTATCTAAAGAAGAATCCCATGAAATGTACACTCTCGTTTTTAAGAGGGTCCTTGAACAAATCTTAAACAAATGGAAAGCGACTCAACACAACACTAAAAAAACGTCATAACATCAAAGTATAAATGAAGACACCGTGATAACATTAATGAAAACAGAGGCAGTAAAATATTTACAGATAACTTATATTGGTACAATGGTATATAGAATATATTGCAACTCCTACATCACACCACTAGAGGGTGGTAACACTCTGTAAAAGGTCTCAGGGTATCGGGGTTGGATTGAGAGTGGATAGGCAATGTAAGAAAAACAATCCCACAACTTTCATTACATTTCTATTGAAATGTTGCTCCACTCTGATTGGTGTACAGAATATGTGACATCACTTTTTTCAAACTGAGCAACGCCAGTGAAAGGAGCTCAACAAAAAAACACAACAAATGTGCAGTAACTGAAACTGTGGCATACCTTTTCATGCTCATGTAGCAACACATTGTTTAAAGAGAAGCTGATTGATACCATTTCTCAAGGCCTTTAATTACATTTTCAACAGCCTTTATCTACTATCGCCTTAAAACATTTTCAACTCCTCTGGTCTTGGTGGTGTTTCTGTTTTTGTGTCCACCCTCGTGTTGTCTAAACAACCTGCATATTGTGTAATCCATATCTTCTTTTCCGTTATCCTGATCTCTAATTAAACCTTCCTCATCTCTTTCCTTCCTTCCTTCCTTCCTTCCTTCCTTCCTTCCTTCCTTCCTTCCTTCTTTCACTCTCTCTTCTCTTATCTTCACGGAGCAGATGTTCATGAACCCCTAGATGGGATTAAGTGTCCCCCCTTTCACAGGCAGCAGGAATATTCAGGTTCGCCTCTCCTATCCATCCCCTCTCTCTTTCAGCAGCTGTGTCTCCTACGCTCTCACTATGGTGAGAAATCCAAAGAAAAACATTGTGACACACCAGAGCCTCCTCATCCTGTCACAGCCGAGTCAGTACCTAACTCCATAAGGATTTAAATTATACTAAACCTCAAGCACAACTGAAACAAAAATGTCTTTCTTTTCACCTAATGCATGTGTGACCGTGTTTTTTCACAAACACAGTGTCTGCTGCCAGCCTTTGTTAGTCATGCAGAGCTGCAGTGGATGATCTGGTCAGGTACTGCAGTACATGATGAAGCACGACACTGTACTTCTCTAGCTCAATGAGCCATTTGGCAACACGCTGCCTGGATAATAGCATCAAAACATCACTAAAGACGAATCAATGAAACACAGTGGAGGTCATTTCCTGCAGCTTCAAAGACAGAAGCAGCATAATAAAAACTGGAACCATTGAATGTGGATGCTGCTGTTAGCTCAATTCTGCTGCAGGTGTCCATAATGAAGGAGAACCTTCACTGCAAATATGATGGAAACAAAATGCCATACATGGTTATTTTTACGATGCATGTCTGTTATTATAAGGCTGCTTTTACTTTCGGTTGTTGTAAGATTCAACTATATATCACGACTGTCTGGAAACATAAGCACTGATTGAGGTATGCTTGAGACAAGGGAAAGAAAAAGTGTGATTTGAGATGACAGACTTGAAACAGCTGTGATAATCCACCAGTGCAGTGAGATAGTTAGAGTTTATAAGATTTCTCTAAATAAGAATACCATTTCTAAGAACAAGCTTCATCATCTTACACAAGCAGCTCTTGGGTAGTCAATTATTCTCAAAACATGTTCAGTTAGAATTTATGGCCTGATATAGGATGGTAAGTCTTAGCAATATCAGGAGTTGTTGCAGTGAACCACTTATCAAAATTGTTTAAATAAACATCACATTCATTTCAGCAATTTTGCCTCAACATTTTTGACACCTACAGTGTACTGTATAGTGACTTTTTAAAATAATATCCCAAGTGACAAATCAACAAAACCCTGCTTCCTTTCCCTTAAAGGTAGGGTAGGTAAGAATGGAGAAACCAGCTAGAGTAAGCTAGAATTTGAAACTACGTAGTCGAAAAAGATCTGGCTCCCCCTCCAACAAACTTCCTCACAGAGCCCCTCCTCCAACACACACGAACACGCACATGACCAATGAGAGCACGAGATAAGTTTGTGCACAGATGGAAGGCTGACAGGCAGGTAGGCCATCCAGTTATTTTAGCCGGGCCGGCTACCACAGATGCATTTTTTTAATGTATTTATTATCAAAGCATTTAATGTATTCATTGCTATCGGGATGTTAAGAGCATTCCATGGAATATAACAAAAAGTGTTTCTGAAGTGAATTACCTATCCCACCTTTAAATGCACAATATGTTATTTTATACCACTGGGGTTCTCATTAAAAATTATAACAAAGGCTTGAGGTGTCGCCAAGTAATTTGGATCATGGGAGTTTATTTATTGCAGTTGGCTCCACAAGTTATTCCTCATTTAGAACGTTTTTATGTTTGATCAAATTCTCTGTAATATCTTATCGCAAACTTTTGCGTACTCTGAGCCACTGGTTTTTTCACAAATCTTAAAGAGAAAAATATATTAGCATTAGATAGTATCATTTTATATTTCTTCAGAGTTTAAATTACACAAACACTGAGAAGAAATTAAATGTTGATGTTATGTAATCTCCATTATCTGTTTCCTTTTAAATAAAAAAAGTCAGGTTGTTTGTCTCTATACCGGGCAGACTGAAGACAATTATAAGATATCAAACAGAGCATAGTGTCCCTGCCCTTAGCAATGCAGTGTGTGAGTGTGAGTGTGTGTTTGTGAGTGTGGGTGTGTGTGGTAGCAGTAGTCTTACAATGATGGTCTGTCCAGGTTTGACCACGTTCAGTTCGGTCAGGCTCTGCAGGATCTCACTGAGGGCCTTCTCACACATCGAGGCGCCGGCTGAAGAATCTTCTCCTCCTCGTCTTCCTTTCAGCTCGCTGTCCTCTTCTTCCTCCCCCTGCTCTGCCCCCGTCAGCTTACGACCTGACAAGGAATACCCAATACAATAAGCAAAAACATCCCCTCAAGGGTGTTATGTAAATGACAAACCAGCATGCCTTTATTTAGATAACCAAACCCTGAATTATTGCTATTTTGAGCAGATACACAGCACCTCTGCCTGTCTATAACTGTAGCTCAGTGCCAGACAAGTGTTCATTTACTGAGCAAATTACTCTCATTACTGGTAACACTGGTAATCAACCTCTTCTGTTGTCCAATGATGTGAAAGTTGTAATTACAGGGATTTTTCCCTTTGTTACCCTCCTTCCTGCATGAAATTAACACATCACGGGGTCTCAGAGAGCATTCACTTCAACATGAGCAGGATGTTGTTTCTTAATACTGTTTATTTGGTGTAACTGGACATCTGTGCTGATGCGGTTTGACCGCTGTGCAGAATTAATGAGCTGGTGAGGTTTGATGGCTTCATTTAGGCCCTAAAGAGGCGTGAAATTAAAGGTCAAGCTTTAGCCAGGAGAGAGAGGTTGGGTCAATTAACTGAAATGACAAATAAAGGCTCATAAACAGAAATGTTTTTCACAAAAACATTGTCCAGAACAGAATTCAGAAAGGTCAAATGTGTGTTGTCAAACACAGCTGTTATTGCCGTTGTTTAAATTCCTTGTAAAGTACCTTTGCGTACTATTTATGAACTTTACACATGTAACGTGTGTTATTTTATTATTTATTTAACCTTTATTTA
This sequence comes from Notothenia coriiceps, assembly GCF_000735185.1. Classification (NCBI taxonomy): domain Eukaryota; kingdom Metazoa; phylum Chordata; class Actinopteri; order Perciformes; family Nototheniidae; genus Notothenia; species Notothenia coriiceps. The sequence goes on along the minus strand of NW_011333368.1, from coordinate 102,534 downwards.
ACCAGATAAAAACAGAAGGGTAGTTCTATTTCGTCCCTACTGACCGCCAGAGGTGGTGCTTTAAGCACTGGATATGTCCATTGCGCGCATGCGCAGCTCGAGTAACAATAACAACAAAGTCACCTGTGACCCACGTGACACCGGCTATATCAGCCGGTGTCGTCAGAGGATCTGTTCCTTTCATCTTCTCGCTGCCGAGAGTACCGTGGCTACATTTTTGTCGCAACAGCGTTCAGGTTTGAACGTTTGATCTGAGGGATTTCTCTGCAAGCAGCTGGCCGCATGCAGCTTCGCGACTAACAGTCGGAGCTACGGGTCGTTAACGCGTCCTCCAGGAGCTGTGGCCGGCTGTGCGCTGTGCAGAGCCTCGACAGACAGGTTTCTGTCAGCTAAGCTCAGCTTGTTGCTGGTGATGGCTGTGTCCCCGCACCCTCTCCCAGCCAAGTTGTCCTGATTGCCGTCTTATTTTTTGTTTGGCTTAGACTCTCTGGTGACGACAGTGTTCCCGCTTCCTCTCCCATAAAGTTGCCTTTTTGAAAGTTCTGCTTGTGGCGTTGTGCCCGAGCTATCATTAGCATTTGAGTCCCAGCTTTGGCTGCGTCCCTCATTCAATTAGTATGGAAAGCCCAGTGTCATATTTTAAACCCGTTTTTCGTTTAGATGCAGAGAGTAAGGTAAGTACTTTCTATTTCATAGAAGCTAATTATCTGGTCTTAACATTTGCGCTATTGGCTTAGAATGAAGGAGACATCTGATTGGCTATAGATAGAAACAATTAAAAGTACGAATCGGGTGACCGTCAGGGGAGTCTCAAAAAACCCACACAGGAATGCAGAGCGATTCCCATTCACAGAAAGCGGTTTGTTTCAGGCTTCAGCCGGTTTTAAACGGAAATAAAATGTGAGGATCAAAAATGACATATGTAAAACCTTTTTTCTGTATTTGGTTTTAATCTTAACATGTATATGAAACGGGGACACATTTGTGGGCATTGAAAGCCACAAGTGTGGATCATCGAATAATCACCAACGTGTGAATCTTCTGTGTGCATGTGTTGTATTATGAGACTGTTCCTGAGCCCATTACTATTGACT
>NW_011333368.1:93027-101395 GCF_000735185.1 Notothenia coriiceps | reverse complement strand
TTAAAAGAAAAATACATGGATAAAAGTTACAGTGCAGTCTAAGATATGAATAGTTCAATTAAAAGTAGCGACAAAAAGAAAAGTCTTCAGCCTGGATTTAAAAGTAGTAAGTTGCAGCGGACCTGTGGTCTCTCCTCCTCTCCTCGTCTTTCCTCCTCATCCTCACGCCGTATTCTCTTAAAATATTTTTGAATACTCATATCTGAGGAGTAATGCAGGGGAAATTAACAGTCTAACCTTAGCTAAAGTTAATCTGTGTCCTTCTAACTGGCATAGCCCGAAGAGAAAACGAATTATAATCTTTTTTATATTTAATTTAGCACACGTAACTTGCACGCAGCAAAGTTGGCCTGATTACGTTAAATACACTCTTAGTTGCCACTAACTTCAAATAATTCGAATCTCCTACCAAAGTCAGAAAACAACAACACAATAAGGAGAAAATAGTTACTTTACCTTAGTGTCCGCGTCTTCTAAATTAACGTCGTCTTCTCCGTTTCTCGTTTCCCTCCACGCGATGGCAGCACGAACAGGAGGTGTCGAGCGAGGGATCATACACTAGTTAATCGATCGCAGAGCGAACAGGGGGGGATTATTGTCCCCTAGTTAATCAACCGCAGTGCGAACAGGCACAGGAGACGTAGAGCGAGAGCTCATTGTCCATTAGTTAATCACTCGCAGATGGCGTCGCTCGCGGACGGATAAAAACAAATAAAAAAAGGTCCGAAATATACTTGGGCGGGCCTTAATATACCTGGGCGGCCCGCCCAAGTATTAACATTGTGTGGGAAACACTGCAGGTACTTGCTTTTAAGCAGAACACAGGGGAAAACAAACTTAGCGGGAGTGTTTACGTGTTCGGCGTAATGACGTACAACGGCCTCGACAATTTCTGTAGTCCTATTCAGCCATTCGGTAACAACCATCGTTTTTCAGACACGTAAACTCTTCAAAAATCCCCAGTGGGGTCACTGCTGATGTATTTAATGTCGTAGAACAAAACGTCAATTACCTCTTAAATTTGTGTCAACCACAGACCTTATTTCAAGCTATTTTCCAAAACCCTATGGAAAAAATGCATTGCTTTTTGAGGAAGGAACCGGAAGTGCCAAAAATTCTAACTTACTTCCGGGTTTTACGACGCGTCACTGCGGTTCTCTATTTCGTCCCTACTGACCGCCAGAGGTGGTGCTTTAGCACTAGATATGTCCATCGCGCGCATGCGCAGCTCGAGTAACAATAACAACGAAGTCACCTGTGACCCACGTGACACCGGCTATATCGGCCGGTGTCGTCAGAGGATCTGTTCCTTTCATCCGGGACTCATAGAACCGTAGTTACAGACGTAACTATCGTTTCCTAACATAATTACTGACACATTAAACATGGCAGGTTCATGATCTAAACCAGTTCATGATCTAAACCAGGCCTCGGGACCCAACATTTTTTAACCACTCAAATCTATTCAACAAAAAATCGTGCTGTAATATACGCTTTTCAGCATACAATATTAATTAAAGTGAAGTACAGGGCATATATCCCTTAGGCTATATCCCTTCACATAACTAAAGTATGCTTTTAAAATAAAAAGGCAGATTTGGAGCCAATCCGGCAAATTCACACGTGAAAAACGTGACATACTGAAAACCCAACCCCAGCAGGGGGTCTGGTGGGATTCTCCCTATTTTTGAAATACTAACATATAAACTACGCATAATGGTACACTCTGAGAAGAAAATAAATAAATCTATTAGTACCCGACATATTAATAATATGTTATGCCATTGTTTGTTTGTCACTTTGTTCTGACAGCTGAACTTGCTGCTCCTCACAGAGGAGATAGTCTGTGTGAATTACTTTAAATTATGGGTAAGAGTAGATAACCCCCATTGTTCTGTGACCTGTCAATCATCAAACCGGGGGTCATATTTCATTATGTGTTCATTTTTATCTGAAGTTGTACCCATGGATGTAAAGAATAGTTCTACCGCAAAGTTATTCTCCACGGGGACTTCCGGCCACAATCTTGATTCTGATTGGCCAGAAGACTCGAAAAAACATCGGCAACAATGTTTTATTGAGAAGATGATCACTACGTGACAGCAGTTTTCGTCTCCGGTACTTCCACTCCAACGCCTACTGCATGCACAGCGTTAGAACATCGGGCCTTCAAAATAAAAGTTTGACTTTTTCCAAAAAAAATAAAAATTGAAAGAATTATTATTATTATTTTTCTTCACTCACACATCTGCCACCCACTCGATACGGGGTCGCGACCCACCAGTTGAGAACCACTGATCTAATCGTTATGAGGTCACATGCACGCCTTCATCCAACACACAGGCAGCACTGATGAAGTCTGATGGACAGTATAAAGGACGCTTGAATAAACACTACTTTATGACAGGATGATAAAACTGCTCCTACATATAATGGTGGAAAGGGCCCAGCAGAGTCTTGTTTCAGCCTCTGTGTGTGAAAGGTTGTGTGTGACAGCAGGGTGTGACGCTGACTGATGTCACGTTGCATTGTTGTGATTGAAGGGAAAAGGTTATTTTAAGGAGCAGCGATGGACTGACGTAAGTTTCAGTGTGACTGAGGCCTCCCAGTGAATTACACAAAGGTGGAGGTACATCATGTGTTACTCACTACAGCAGATATGCCTCTGATAAGTCACGGTGCACTTTGAATTGTTGTATAGTGCAACCCGAGGAATATATTAAGCTGTGCTGTAATGCATAGAATTGTATTATACTCTGACATTGTGCCAAAGATTATAACATAGGGGAGAGTGGGGTAAAATGAGCCAATGTGTAGTTATGTGTTCCTCCAGGCAAGGAAACATTTGATAGAAGTCAAATGACAACAACAACCTTTACTTCAGGATGTCTTCTGTCAATCAAAATCAAAACAATACATCTATCAAGGGCCATGAAAATATGACCCCTCAAAAACGATTGGCTTAACTTGCCCCATCTAAGGGGTAAGTTGTTCCGCATCAAGGGGTACATTGATGCCACGTTTACACGGAGACGAAACGGGTTGTATCCGCTACAGTTCTCTCTCGTATGGACGGTTCGTCCACACGAGGCCGTAACGGAACCACGGAAACGGAGCCCTCAAACGATAACGGCTCCCAAGGTGGGGAGATCTGCGGACGAAACGCTCGGGGGGGCCAAACGGCTCCGTGTGTACGATCATTTCCTGATAACGATTACGCCACAGCCCCGCCTCTCCCCACCTCTGCTGCTCACCCCCGCGTCACCCGCGTCATTGCTGATTTGTTTTGCCAACAACAACAACGGCAGATCACAGTGTTGCTTTCGTGCTCCAGACGCTACTGACCATGCTACAGATGTTAGTGCAAAATCTACAGCTCCTCTACCACAACCATCAGCAACAAGTGGACATGGAGAACTACATGAACTACATCTTCGCTGCTTTCGGTGTATTTTGTGGCAGAAGTACAGCACCATTTACAGGCCCGGCATATGTACTACAGCGCCTCCAGCGGGCCGAGTGGTCTTGTGTGGACGGACACGTTTCTTGAGCCGATTCCGTGTGGACGGAAGACGTTTTTGATATCGACATCAATTAGTTTTTTTTTTTCGTCTCCGTGTAAACGTGGCGTGAGCCATCTGGGGGTAAATTGACCACTTTAAAGTTTAAACCTGAGCCTTAGTTAAAAAAAACGTTACTGATTTAAATGATAATTATATATATAATTATAGTCAGTGATAATTATTCATGATTTAAATCGTGGTGATCCTCTCATCTATCACTGTAGTTTTATTGAAGGCTGCAGCCCTTCTAAAGATGTTGCTTCAGGCACACGGCAGGAAAGATGGTAGCATGCCTTAAAATTATTCAACCAATCTAGACCTAAAAGAATATAATTCATTCTATCAAGATTCTGTATTTTTAGATTAGAATATTTATTTTAGTCATTCCTGCTAATCTTTAGCTAAATGCTTCACATGGTTTTACACCTTGCTAAATAACCAACATGTTTGATACATATTTTAGGACCTGGATACATTTGCTTTGACAACACAGTAATTATACCTGACATGTTGAAAAGCGAAATATGGTTTATTGTGAAAAAAACATATTTACCACTTTACCATGTTCTTCTCTCCATCACAGCCAAATATAAATGATGGGTGCTTCCTGAATTAATGGCCACATGACAACAAATGTGCACAGTTCCTTAGATAAAGGGGGTGGCTCATCTTACCCCCCTCTCCCTACAGGAATCAAAGCACTGGCGAACAGGTCAACGTCAGGTCAAGATAACAGTATTGTAGAATGAAGGCGACATTTACCATTCAATAAATGTTTCCATGTGTTATACATACAAGTTATATATTCTACATCTGCAAATAAAATAATCTGCAAGTTTCTTTTTACAAATCTATAACTTGAAATTTAGTTGAACGTAGCCTTCAAATGTCCTAACATCCTTGTGAAATCTAAATATTTAATAAATAAATTATTTAATGAAAATGTAGCTGGACAATATAGTCTAAATATAATCCACATTCCAATTAAGGGCAGGGTTTTCATTTTGCAATTGTTGCTACAAATTCTCATTAATGGTCGTGATAGCAGTTTCAAGATCCTTAATTTAAGTTACAATAAAAAATATTTAAATCCTAAAATACTGGGTAAATGTCCAAGTAAAAGTATGTACATGTAAATAAGGGTTCATTCACTGTAATTATACAGCATGATTACGAAATGAACACTGACAGGATGAGCAGTGTGGAATTTTACAGTTTGAGTATGACTCCCTGTACATTATCCTGCTTATCACACTACTAATTACTAAAGTTAACAGTAGTTCGACCCAAATATTGAATAAAGCTATTTCTTTTATACAATAAAATGATTTTATTTCTTCTTCTTAAAAAACATGCCTTGCTGTGGTCCGAAATGGTTGCTGTCCATGGTGTGTTACACCACACGTAGCATAATGTTGCAATAACAGAATTGAGTACTCAATAAATTAGTAAAGTAGAAAGTGGCCCATTTACCAGTCATACCACAGAGCTCCCAAAGGCCAAAATGTCAAATGTATAAATATTTTATGCAGGTTCTTTAATATGAAGTAATGCAGCATGTTTTATAAATGTACTTTTAAAGTCAAAGCAAAGTAACTAGAGGCTGTAGTGAAGTAAAAATATAAATACTCCAGTTAAGTTCCTCAAAATGGTACTTAATTCCAACCTTAACTAAGTACTCTTTGTGCATCTATAGTTACATATGCTTTTTTTTATCTACACCCGCTGAGCCCACCAGAGGAACAAAGGTGCCACTGCACTCCCGCCCACACCCCTCTGACCCCCCTTCCTCTCCCCCTCATCAGCACATTCCAACACACTGACACTGTAATGCCTCTGAAGGCTAGAAGCATGCCCCCCCCCCCAGCCTGTGCAGTAATCCCAGTGTGTCATTGTGCAGCAATGTGAGAACCCCTGACCATGAGCCTCTGTGGAAACCTGCCTGCAGAACCACAGACACAGAGAAACCCAGCAGACGGTTCCACGCTGGGGCATCAGAGAAATACCTCTTTTGGTTTCAAAAGTTACCTTAAAGCATGCACTCTGACTTATTTTTCAGTGTGTGAGATGGTCATCTGCACAACTCCCTAATCTGTGCAATAACACTGCAATGTGCAATATACAATTTGTTTGCAGTTTACTTTGCAATAATCACTGGTATGTGCAAAACATACATTTTATAATATTACATATTTTTTCAAACTTCAGGAATCATGCAATGACATGGTTAAAATAAGCCGATTAAACGTACATATTATTATTTCCAGTGACAGTTGCCATCGTCATAATGTCTGATCAGCAAGCGCTCCGGTCCCAGCTGTGTGCGTCACTCTTTAGTGTCCCTTTTTACCTTGGGTTTTGAGCTTCTAGCAGCGTTTTGTTTATGCAGCGCTTTCAGTAAACACTGCGCATGTGTTGTCAAGTTGCTGAAGATATTTACTTCATGTGCATGTGTTTCGGAACATTTTGTGTTTTTATGTTTGCATCATTTTTGAAACCGCAGCGTGTTTCTCCCTTTATATATGCAGTCTATGGTTTCTCCTAATGGAAATGTTTTGGGCCGTTGTAGCGTGTTGGCACATGTCGGCCCCCGTAGTTATATCACTCTTGCAGTAAGGCTGTAGATTTCCACAGCTGCGGGACAAATAAAGGATTTCTGATTCTGATGTATGTACAAATAAACACCAACACAATTTCCTTGTATGCTTCATGGAATAAAACCTGATTCTGATCTTTGACATTCAATAAAAAATATTCTGCCGTCTACACAATGCACCTGGCTGTTCCTGCAGGGATCTTCCAGTAAAACAACACAATCTGTGAGAAAATAGCAAAACGATGGTAAGTCCTAAACAATGAAGAATAGGTGACAACGCTTTAGTCAGATTGAAGTGTGAGAGCCATCATGTCCTATTCAGTGTTTCTGCAGATGTGACAATGAGTATTATTCCTTTGTGATCTTCCAACTGTGTGCAGTTGAGATTTAACAAGCCGTTTGTCCAGCAGCTGGCCAGGAGCAAGGTCAGAGCGGCCACCAGCGAGAAGGAACCACGCTCACAGGCTGAAAGACGTTCGCCCAAAATAGTTCTCTACTCTCCAAGAGCGGAAATCAGGGTTTGGTACTTTCTATTTTGAGCCTTCTTGTGTTCTCTGCTTTCCTTCTGACAGCCGCTGAGAGGCCCGGTGTCTCTGCCTTCCTGTGGCAGATATAAATAAAGGCTAATGAGAGGAAGTGGAACGAGAAACTCTGAAGAGGACCACTGCTGCCTGTTTGTTTTCTTATTGTGCCCTCAGACATCTTTATTGAGATATTAGCACAGCATAGAACTGTAGGAATGCTTCTCTTTATACATCTCAGGTAAGTCATCATACAAAGATTGGTATATTAATAAAGACATTTATCAAAAGTCAGATTTTGACGGTTAAATTCATCTATCAGTGGTGCAGTAAGGCCGTTACGGAGTCGCTGAATGGACAGAAAAATCACGACATGGCAGTGGTGATCTGAGCTTTTCTTTAAGAGGCATGTAGGATTTATTTATTGCAAGTAAGAAAAGACAATCATAAAAAAAAACACTGGTTAAAAAGAGAATAAGGATACTGAAGAGTGGAGCACCAGGCGAGGGGAACACAGAAAAACATGTTTAGTGACACGTAGACAAAAACAAATGGCACAGTGGTGTTACAAATCCTCCCACAGGTAGACACATTTGATAAGAACTTTTTTTTATAGAAAGTACTCCGGGAGGAGAGCTCTTCATAATACAAGGCAAACATAAGTAAGGCTTAAAAGTGTAAGAAATTCTAAATTTTTCTGTCACATGTCACCCAGAGAATCACAACGTGTTAGTTTGAACACTTGCACCGCCACACGTTTCAAATTCAAGAGCAGAATTGGGAGAGTGGTTGTTGTCATTAATGCACACTACGAATGGACCTGTACCTTTACAACACTTGTGCCAAAAGCACTTTAGGATAGCACATTCGCTCCACATTGAATTTTAGCGTAGCTCACAGTGCTGCGCGTCCCAAAAATATGGTACCACAGAAAGTTATCTAGCAGGAACAGCTACAAATAGCCTCATTCAAACGCCTGCTGTACAGTGGTGCAGTGATGACCTGTTTTTGAAGGCTGACCCGGAAGTTAGCATCGCAAAGCGCTGCCTTCACAAGAAGCAATGGGATTGTTCCTTTAGATTTAGCTATAATGCAGAAAATAAGCTCTGTGGCACCTTTATGATACTAACACACTGTTCAGCAGGCTCATTTCCACATATTGACACTGCTTTGTGATTATTGAAGTGTCAATTCTATCACCTAAAGCTAATGCTAGGCTATAATTAAACTACATCACAATGGTCAACCCAGTCTCACGGCATTTCGTGTAATAGTCACGTAATAAATTAAATGTAATTGATTCGTGTTCACCAACACGATTTTCCCTTCTTTTTTTTTCGTGTCACACAGAACGATTTTAAAAGCAATGTATTTCTATTGGTAGTGTGTTTCGTGCCTGCAGCACGTCTTTTTGTCCGGTCGGGTCTTGGAAGACCGGAAGCTGTGTGGTTTATAAACACAACTCCTCCTCTAGTTTGTTTGTGCTAAGGCGTAAAAAAAGCACAGGTTGTGTCTTGCTAAATTTTCGTTACTTTATTATTGTTTAACCTTCCTTTTTCTTAAATTTGTGTATGTCCTAAAGTCATAGCAGTCGGAATCGGGGTAAATAAAAGGGCGCCTGCCGTTTTCTTTGTCTTTAATATGCTTAATTTTTACTCTTTGTATTAACACCCGAACTATACCCATTG
>NW_011333368.1:80223-92982 GCF_000735185.1 Notothenia coriiceps | reverse complement strand
CAAAACATTGTACGTGATAGGCAAAGGGGCGTGACATTCCTAAGCAGTTGACCAGTCACAACAGAGCTGGCCAGCTAACCAATCAGAGCAGACTGGGCTCTGGTTTCAGACAGAGGGTGAAAAGAGGTGCTGCAGCACAGGCAGTAAGAGAACAATAAAGAGCTTTTTGAACATTAAAGACTGAAGACATGTCAGAGGCATAAAGTAGTATGAACCTGAGAATGAGTATCATAGGGCCCCTTTTGGTTTATATTTGTTTCCTAACTCCTTTTCATTTAAATATTCAGATATATTCTGCTCTCGTCTTATAACTCTTCTTTCGATTTTGATGGTGTTTTTGTCAGGTTCACGTCCCTAAAATCATCCAATTCTGCTCATTCACCTTTCTTTGAATATATTCTTCTCAGTTTTTGCCCCAGAGCAAATATTCTCCTCTCAGTCTGTGTGTTTTACACAGGGTTCATAAGCACACTGCAATGGAGATCAATGAAACTTAGCACCAGTTTTCTTTGGCTTCACACTTTCCTTTCATCTCACCAACGTCCCACTTCACTTTGCAGCATGAGTATTTCCCCGTTCCTCCTCTTTAAACCCTGTCGTCTCCCTCGGTCTCTGTGGTGCGTTTCCTTCTCTCCCTCCCTCCCTCAACCTATTCTCCATTTAATCAGCTCTCCCAGGATTCGCTTCTGTATAATTAGAGACTGCAACTTTAATCACCATGGATCCAGGGCAGCGAGAGCAGGGCATTTCAAATAGACACACAAGCAGGAAATTAGCCTGAAGAAAGTGTGGAAAACGGATTTGACCAAAAAGCTTCCTTTTAGAGCATAACACTTATTTCCTGTGAGTCTTTGCACACACTCACACAGTGAGGACTTAGCTTGCATACATAAAAGACAAATACAAACCAAACTACTCCATGATCATGTCTGTGAGGTCTTGACTTGTTCATAATGTTTAGTTAATTGTTCCCTGGCAGCATTGTGCAGCTTGATTTAAAGGTCACAGTTTGCAGGATGTCCTTACGTAACAACAGCTGTCTCCTCCTATCCACTCACCTCTCCTCTCATCTTCAATGTTTCATTCTCTTACCCTTTCCTTGTTTCCACTAACATTTATTTTACCCTTGCATTTTAAACAACGTACTCCTACACTTTTACACTTATTCACATGGCTGCAGTTGGAGTACAACATTAAATATGTCCACTAATGCTCTATATTAACATGTGGCTGTAATAATGAACCTTTTGAAATATAAATTAAATGTTACACGTAGAAAGCCATGAGTCACACTCTTTTCACAAAATGTGTGACAAGAAAACAAATCAGCTTCCTTCTTTTCAACAATGTCAACTGATCATTTCCACGTGCGTTAAAAGCCAGAGAGCTGTTTTCCATTGCAGTTTGTCGTTTTTCATCGACTTTGTAAGCTGTATGAAACCAGTTTTTTGTCGAACACCTGCATTTTGTCACACGGTGGATGCCTGTTGTTAAAGAGTGTGGAACCATGCTTCTTGTTTAACAGTGACGGTGATTTGATTCGACAGGCCAGACTTCCTAAGTTCCTCTGCAGAAGGCTGGCCAGCTGACGAGGTGGAAACATGTTAGTCTCCCCGTGCCGACACAGCTGCTGTGAAACCCTCAGCAGAACAGAGTGGAGACAAACTCACATCCTTTACCTTAGTGTTAATTTAGCTGGTAGATGTTCTGTTTTCCTGTCAGGCAGAGATGTGGCCACATGAACATTTCTCTAACACTTTCTAATGACAAGCCATGTGACAGGTAGTAGTCTAGAACATTTGAAAGGATAAATGTAGTATTTTGACATGTTGATACCGTTTTTCGTGACAGTCAAGGTGAAGTTAGGTGATCCATCAAAATGTCCTCTCACTGCAGAGGAGACTTTCTTTCAGTTGGCTTTGTTCCCAATCTCAAAAGACTTATCAGTGCTGCTATAGTGAGCTGCCAAGCTAGTAAAGATGCTGATATATTAAAGTGCACTACAGATCCTGTTATAATAATACTTTCAAATTGATCCCAATTATGCCATAATTCAGGACATACACGCTCATTGCAAGAAAGAAGTCGAAAGGGTTGAGTGGTGCATGTACAGGTGAAACAACTAATACTTAAAGGGGACATATCATGCAAAATGCACTTTTGTACGTCTTTTCTACATGAATATGTGTCCCCGGTGTTCCAGGGAACTCACCAAGTGTCAGAAAACACAACGCTCTCTATTTTTCTCCATACCCAAATCTCTTAAAAAAGGGGCTGCAACGGATCTGATACAGACTGATCCAGATTTGAACACTTCTATGACGTCACAGAAGTGGCAAAACGACTATTGGGCCAACTCCACCAATCAGGAGGAGACAGCCACGGACATTGCCGTTCGAAAGCGCTGGAGACGCTGTAGTACATATGCCAGGCCTGTAGATGGTGCTGTTCTCACAGAACCAGCCCATGCAAAGACAGTGTTAAATTGAGCGAAATGAGGAATGGCTAAAATGCATGATCTGTTTGGTATTTTGAAAAATAAAAAGTATAAATATGCCTTTATATAGGTATGGTCCTACACTATATTATTCGAATATAGCATGATAGGTCCACTTTAAGTGGGCAACAATTTGGATAATTTATGATGTGTAATCATACATTGTCTTAAATTGTGCTGGTGTTGGACTTTCAAGTGTTAGTATTTGTTGCTTTTTGTGTTTTTAGAACGCTATAAAGAATATATTTTGGTTAATTACTGGTTCAAACAAGCGTTTTAAATAAGTATTGTTGGGCTGTGGGAGCCTTTGATGGGCATTTGGTCAACAAAGTATTTAAAACAATACATTATTATAAATATACTTATTGGTTGCAGTAAAGTTAAAGGTTTTGAAACTTTTTGGACTTTTGTTCAGTTATTTGGAACCAAATATACTCCATCAAATTAACAAAACTACAGTATGAAAGCTACATTTACTGTAGTGCAGTTTATCTCAAACTGTGCTACCTGTTGCACTCAAATAATATTTATGTTTTGACTTGTTTCATACAGTGAAGATAACATACTGTTAATAGGTAATACTGCTATCCTTATGTTATTCCTTTTTGTCTCTTTTTTTAGTATGAATTCAAGGCCAAGAACATCAAGAAGAAGAAGGTCAGCATTGTGGTGTCTGTGGACGGGGTGAAGGTGTTACTGAGGAAGAAACAGAAGGTAAGTCACCTGTGAACAACGAAGAGGAATAACATAGAACTGTTTTCCACTTGATTTAAGAAAGTAATCAGTTAGGCTGAGCAAAGAAGAAAATATTTCAGCTCTAAATTAGTTTCTAAAAATATTGTTTTTACACACCAATACATATGAATGATAATACATGAATATGTCTTGTTCTGATGTTTTATTGATGCTTTGTCACAACCATCCATCTCACACAAAGAGGAAAGAATGGACATGGGATGAGAGCAAGATGCTGATCATGCAGGATCCTATATACAGGTCAGTCACACATCTCTTAAAATTACCCACTGTATGTTTGTATTAAACAAAACAAAGCTTTCTTTGCACACTATGGCAGCAAGATTTGGAAAAATGGCAATTATTTTGTCTGATTTTGCAATACAGTCAAGATATTATAATAATAATAATAGTAATAATAGATTTAATTTGTTAGCGCTTTTACAGGTGCTCAAAGACGCTTTACAGATAATAGTGAAGAGAAAAGAAAAGAGAAGAAAGGAACAACAAATAAATATATCGTTAAAGTCAAATAATACAAAAACAATCACACATGAAAAGCCAGATTGAAGAGGTGAGTGTTTGTGAGTTTTTTGAAGGTGGTGAGGTCGGTGCAGTCTCTGATGGGTTGTGGGAGTGAGTTCCAGAGGGAGGGGGCAGCGACGGAGAAGGCTCTGTAAGGTGTTTTAGTCGGTTGTAAGATGGTCGTTAGACTGTATTGAGAGTCGTGGGGTGGAGGAAGGACCGAGGAAGGTGAGTTGCGGGACAGGCCAGGGTGAAGAGGGGACACTGGGGTACTTGACAGGGTGAAGTACTGACCTAATTGAGTGACGTGTGACTGGGTTACGGGAGGTCTTTTAACAATTTCTCCGGAGGGACGGTAGAGGGTCGAGTAGCGGTGGTAGAATTTGAGGAGGAGTCTAGACCTGTCAAGGGGGAGAGATTTGACCGACGACAGTGTGGGTAAGATTTTCTGACCTGAGTGTGGTACTGTAGACCAGGTTGAAGGCCGGGGGTAGAGTTAGAGGGGAAAGACAGTTTTATGAACTTGCAGACGTAACCGGAGTCGTTGATTTTAGGGTGGAGTCCGTGGTTTACTGGAGAAACTCGGCGTAAAGTTTAGGCCAACCGGCTAGGTTTTGTATCGGTCTTTTCCGAGAAGACTTTTAGTGTTTGCTGAGGCAGGAGAGGAGGAACTGAGGCCGTTGGACTTGTAGAGGTAGGAGGAGGTTGGCCGTCGTAAACTAGTGGTTAGGTTGGGTGTGGTAAGGACGACAGCGCGCAGGAGCTTAGTAGTCAGTTGGTAGTGACTGTGCGTGAGGGCAGGGGAGGACCCGACTTTAGGAGAGTGGCCTGTCTGTAGGTCAAATTGGTAGTTGTTGGACGTGGGAGGACGGTGACGAGGAGACAGCGCGTGATCCGCACGGGTCCCAAACCACGAACCGGTAGGGAGGAGAAAGTAGGAAATGTACGAGGGGGGAACAGTTTTATTAAACAGGCCGGTGTTCGGAAGTTAAAGTGACGAATTGCGGCTACTGCGGTTGAAATATAGATTTGTTTTTTGCGTAGTGGAGCGGGTGTTGTGTGAGGTGAGGGAGATCGGTTGACACGAGAGTCTTATTTCGTACCTACGTTTGTTTGATAAGAGGTTGACTTTTCACGGTTTAGTCTTGTAGGTAGTACGCGGGAGGGGTAGGGCATTAAGTTCTGTAGGTCTTAAAGTTGGAAGTGAGTAACTCGTCGGTTTGTGAGATAGCAGGCGGGGGGAGTGTAGGCGTTGAGGCCTCAGAAAGCTGTCAGGCCGGAGTTTAAGTCGGTGGTGTATTTAGTGATAGTCGGAGTCCTGGGCGGAAAAAGGTGGAGTTTTGTAACGGGCAGGGCGCGGGTAGGTCGAGAGGAGGAGGGACGACGACTTAGGAACTAGTACGTAAGTAGTCGAAGTCGCCGTGAGATGGATGACGTTATCCGTAGGAGATTACCGTATGGGGTAGGTTGAGGAGTTATTTGGAGGTTGGTATAGGTCTTGAGACGACGGGCGGAGGAGGTGGGTGTGGGCGCGAGACTCTCCCGGCGCTCGGCTGTATGGAGGGCAGGAACCGTTCTTGCGAGGGTCGACCGAGGGGCAGCAGTTGTTTAGGTGAAAGTTTCAGAGGAGTATTGAATGTTTCGGGAGTTGTTGGTCCGGGGGGATTGGGAGTGTCTGGACGACCGGTAGGTTTGCGTGTGGGGGGGAAGGGGCGACGTAGGCCGAGTAAGTCTTCGGGTTGGAGGATAGCGTTATGCGGGTTGGAGCGTGGTTAGTGGCGNGCAATGTAAATAATAACAAATTGGAAGGAAAAAAAGATTTTAAAAATACACCGTCCGCGAGGAAAATAAATGGGGCTAAGAGCCTGAGAATACTGAAATCTGTATTTTTAAAATCTTTTTTTCCTTCCAATTTGTTATTATTTACATTGCTTTTAAAATCGTTCTGTGTGACACGAAAAAAATGCGGAAATCGTGTTGTTGAACACGAATCACTAGATTAATTTCGTGACTATAACACGAAATGCCGTGAGACTGGGTTGCTATGGTATGACTGCGCATCACCATGCTAAGGTTTTAGTACTCATTAATGCACCACTCGTTTTTTTAAATGCAGTACCATTGGTTTGGCTTGGTTCTCAGGGGTCTTCATTACAAAATTATAAAAGAATGTGCGCAAGCTTTTTCATTGTTGCTTCATTCACCCCATATTGTGCAGCTGACAACACAGTCATATCATCCCAATGGTTTGAATCTGAGCAGATGTTCTTGGATTGAAGATGTTGATGTGGAATGAATCTCTCAGAATGGTCATTAACTCAGTTTAAGACAACACTGTATCATGGTGCATACTGCAACTGTTAGGAAGATGGGGGGTTAAACAGCATGTGGATTATCGTGGCCAGTCAGAGCCACGATGCAGAATACTGAGTGTTACTAGCACTGTCATTAATCAAAGATACTTCATGGTAACATTTGAATAACGGCTAAACTGCACATCATCTCTAAAACACTGATGGGAAGTCTGAACCATTATTATTCATTTAAGGCGAGACACTACAGGTGGATTGTTTCGAAATTCTATGTGAAATATGCAAATAGCCTTTGATAAAGCCAGCCATTCAAAATTCAAGATTTTTTTACTGGGAATTTTGGATTTCTCTTTGTATTAAAAAAATGTTTTTAACAACGCTTTTAGGAATAACAATTGATATAAATCAGGCTATGAATGATTGGTCAACCTCTTAGAGATGGCCTATTAGACTATCACTTACAATGTGTTGGAATGCTAGCAGGCTTTTCAGGCAGTAATATCTAGAAAACTAATATATATCAGTATGAGACTTCCTCAAATATTCACATACAATAAGACAATTGTATTTTGCATTAAACAAAAAGTGTATGTAGAAATATGCCAAAAATAATGACGTAATCAAATGCTAACTTTGGGTGAATTTAGGAGAAATCCACATACTCAAAAAGGGTAAAATAATTATCTTAATGTGTATTTTGAATGTTTTAAAAAGATACATGATAGAGAAAAACTATCAGAAATTGACAAGAGCATGAGAAATGTTTGTGTCTCGCCTTGAATTAAAAAGTATTTAAGATTCTGAAGGGAAGCTTTGGCTGTATGAATACATTAAGGCAAATCAGAGAGACAGAAACAGTCACTGTCGAATGAATAGGAGACATGTTTACACACATTAAGAAGAATCAAACGCATCACTGAGGAGGACGCTAATTTATGCAGCAAAGTCTTCCTGTTAGTGGAGCTCACACCCTGCTCAGAGAAGATGTGAACGTAATGATACCATCCCCCCCGCACTTATCCCAACAAAAGAGTACAGCGACATTAATAAGCACAATAAAACACATACATGCTAAGTGGCATCCACTACAATATAGTGCAGGTTTTTTTGTCCTTGAAGGGATTGTCTGAGGTGGGGATGCCCATGAGGAGGGGGTCGTTTCTGGCATGCTCACTGCAGTAGTTCATGAGGTCTGCAGAGGCCTTGGAGACCTGCACAAACACAGGGAGAAAGAGTTAAGAACCCAACCCAAGAAGAGTGGTGTGGAATGAGTCCTAAAACCTGGAACTGAGTTAGCATTTTAGCGCTTCTGGTTCCCTCTTCTCAAAGTCAAGGTTTTTTTGGATGGGTCTGTGGTTAACTCAAGCTTACCAGGTCTGGCTGTTTGTTTATAAAAAGAAAAGAAAAAAAAAAAGAAAAAAAAAAAGCTTACCAGATCTTAACGTTTGTTATATAAGATAAAACTTGTCAGTCAATATTGTACTGGTTGATGTCAATAGATTCTATGTCTTGATGAATAAGGAGTAAATAAACGACTAAATGTCATCAGGCCAAACATTAGCAGCGATTAGCTTAGCGGTAGTGACTTTAAGTGAAGTCATGTGACCGTGATGCACTTCCTTTATAGCCTAAAGTTTGCTTTTTACTTCTGGAGGTCGCATCTATACTTGAAAAAGTGGTGTTAATATGTGGTGATTATCCTGCTGGACAAAACGTGCTAAGATGTGTTTGCTACAGATCTTATTTTACGCGATATATACCAAAATGCTCAGAGCAGGGACAGCCAATTAGAACCAAGACCTTCCCTACATCTGCCACATGGTTCATTCTTTTTAAGAAATGTTCATCGTTCCTTTGGTAATTATTTGTATATTATTTGTTTGAAAGTGAGTGATATTTGAACGAACAAGTAGCATTTAGCATAGTAGTATGCAAGAAGGGAGGAAATGACAGAAATGAGCTGAAAGTGACTCTAGAATAGGGAGATTGTTGCACCTTTATCCTCTCGATGCTCGCCTCTATCCTCAGCTGCTGCACCGTCCGCCGGGCGTGGGCGATGCTGTTGGAGCTGTGCGCCTTCGAAGACATCCTGGGCACTCAACACTGAGGAAGGACCATAAAGAAAAGCTTTAACACACTGGTATACGGCAGATTCATTGAGGCTTTAACACGGATTCAGAAATAAGTGTTGTACTTTTTTAACAACTTCGGGGTGCATAGGGGATGCACTTCAACACCACTAAGTCTGGGAAAGAACACACTTGTTTGAGATGACCAAAATAATAACAATGCAAATAGCATCTTGTGTACCAGATAAAACCAACCAAATGAATAAGCAGAGGATAAAGGACAATGGGCCAGAAAACCATCGAGTCATTTCGTATATTACAGATTTCAAAACCTCCATGGACCAAAGGTTCTGAATGAAAAGAGTCATTGTGGAGCATGTTTGCATTTTGAGGTATACTGTAGGACGTTTTTATGCATATTTTGGACAAACTATACTATGTGGTATTTTTCTTAAATTTAAGACATTCTTTCTGATATTTTCAACATACTACATGACCAACTATAAACTTGTCTTTACATTTCGACATTCTATATTATGTTTTTTTCCCTGACATTTTCGACACATGTATGTAGTATGGCGTTTTTCCACTGACCGTACTATGTTGTTTATTCCTGAAATTGAAAACGTATGTGTTTTTTTGGCAAATGTTGTCCTTTTTTGCATTGAGGTTTGAGGTGCATTATTGAGATATAATAATGGTTGATAGAGAAAATATTGTTTTGCCCACTGGGGTTTAATAACCGTCATGTCGAGACTATTCTGAAGCCATGGTTGTAAAGCATGCAGCTGTTGGTTTAGTGAGTTTCGACGACTCCTCTTCTACACTTCCTCTTCCTCTGCTGGGTAGTTCCCAAAAGTGACATCACCTACAAGGGTTATTTATTAAGAAGTACACACAAAGCTGAGGCACACCCATGCATATGCAAACTGATTTTTGTTGTTTGGTTTTGGGTCTGCAGACATGGCACAATAATGCTACTGTCTTCAGTGTGCACAGAAATATAAACTAGGCTTATAGACGCCAAAATACAACAAAGACTGAACGTCTGACATTGCAGGATATCTGTATTTAAACAAAAAGCCTCAACTATGATAATATGCCTGATTGTCAGTGTGTGTGAGACGCTGATGTGTGGGAGCGTTGAAGCCCTGCAGTCTGGGATGTAACTCCACTTCCTGCTAATCATTTACAGACCGGCTGAGAACAAGCCCGGACACATCCCAGCTCCATGAGGGAGCTCTGGCTCCTCTGACTCGCCCTGCGCTCCTACTTCCTTTTACTGCCATTTGTGTGTGTTTCTCATAAAAACACACACATACTTCTTTTAAAATGTTCGCAACACACTTCTTGCTTTGGCTCAAACTTTTCTCAGTAGGGAACAGGAAGCTTCGGGTACAGTTTCTCAGAAGTTTATTGTGAAAGCTTCTGCAGGCTCAGGTTTTATTTCTTAAAATACAGATGTATATTTAGTATATTTAGTGTCTCTACTCTGACATGTTTCCATGCTTTAATGTTCAAAAAGCTCTTTATTTTTCTCATACTGCCTGTGCTGCAGCACCTCTTTCCACCCTCTGTCTGAAACCAGAGCGTAGTCTGCTCTGATTGGTCGGCTGGCCGACTCTGTTGTGATTGGTCAACTGCTTAGAGATGTCCCGCCCCTTATCACCTACAATCTGTTGGAGCGCTAGCCAGTAGCAGCGAGAGTGTTAAATAGTGATGTCACTATGTTACTAAAGTAAACAAAGGAGTCCAATGGAGGCGTTTCAGGCAGGGGGGGCGGGGGGGATTATACCAAACCCCAACAGGAATACACTGGACAGTGTCTTTCCTCTCCGTAATATTATTTGCAGTCGGTTGTGGTAGAAACGAAGGGCTGAGGGAGAATGTAATGTAAAATCAGAGTAGAAGAAGGTGAGTGGAACGCAACATCCCAGTCGAACCCGCCGCTCCCCTCCCGACGACCGACGACGACGACACGACCGACCTACTAGACGACCACGAAACAACCCCCCGTACCTATGAACACAACACTGGGACCCTGACTGGTCGCTCAGTCCTGGGACCGACCATCAATTCATACAACGACGACGACGACGACACCGCCCGCCCACCTCCCCGTAGACACCCCCGCCCCGACTACACTTCCCCAATCCGACGCGACCCTGACTTACACTCACAGCCCCTCGTCTCACCCAGACCCTCCCCTCGACTCTGACAGGGATCCGTGCCGACGTCCTCTCTCTAGATCAGACCAACAACCAACCAACAACCAACGACGACGACGACAACTAACAACAACGACGACAACATTACAACAACGACGCGCAACAAACGACGACGGACAACAACCAACAAAACAACAACAACAACTTCAACAAGAAGACGACGACGACCGACGCGACGACGACGACGACGACGACATACGACGACACGACGACGACGACGAACGACGACAACGACGACGACTAACGACGAGACGACGACAACAACAACGACGACTGCTGGACGCGGACTTCACCTGACGTACCTGACGACCCCGACGACCCCGACGCCGAACGACCTTGACGACGTCCATATTAACATGAACCAAGTCTCCCCACCATCTGAGACCGAGTAGTAGACAGGAGGTCGTCGTAGACCCCTCGACCTCCTCTCGTCGGACCCCCACTCACAACCCCCCCTGTACCCGGCGACCACGTCTCCGACTCGTCCCACCTCATAGACCCCCCCTTCGACCACGACCACCACCACCTCGGACGACAGACCCCCCCCCCGACGAACGACGCCGAACGTCCCGCCCCACGACAGACCAAGGACCCCACCACCACAGATCAGAACAGAGCATTCACCCAAAACCTACTTTCCAGCGGCGTGTGAAACACTGACCCAGCCTTCAACGACCGAACTCCTTACCTCACTACACGTTCCGATTCACCAAACGTATCTCAGAGTACACTTCTTTGTCCTAAAAATTAGTAATAATCTTTAATAGTGTAAACACTAATGTTATAAATATGAAAGAATTAATACAACAACTACAAAAGTAAAGAATGTACAATGTATGTGTATATTCAAAGTAAAACGTTTACATTTGTGAAAAAATCGTCAATAAATCACCCTTAATTTTTTATTTCTACTCTGTTAAATATTTTCCTACGAGAGGTGACACTACCCTGTACTCTGTACTAGATTGGTGACTACATATCGCTGGATGTCGTCCTCTTGAGCGAAGTAAGTCAGAAAAGACTTGTCGACTTTCACCACTCACTTTTAGTTTGTTTTTCATTATTCTAGTGTCGTTCAGGATAATTTACAAATACTGCATCTTTTTCCTTATCACCTACCTATAATAAATTTGACATCCAGTATCTTTCTCTTACTTTTGGTTTCCAAGTGACATTTTTTCGTTTGTTGTAAACTCACCGTAAATTATTAAACTTATTGCTTTTTTTACCTAACCGCATGTAAACGGAATGGCCTCTGCATTCCTACCCTACGACCAACTCCTTCCCCACCCAAAGTCCCCTGAGACCGGTCGTCTTACTCAGCACTCTACACCTCGACGCCCACTCTAACCCTCAACGGACCACTACCCTGTCTACGTCTCCCCGACCGGCTTTCCGCCGTCCCCTGAGTTCGATCAAAGGTCATCAACCCTTCTGAGGTCTCGTCGATGCCCCCCCGCCACTTCGGTCGTCCTCTGCCAACTACGCGACGAGTAGACCTACGATCGACTTCCGACGTGATATACCCTTACTTCGGTCTGACTCGCCCCGTGAGACTTACACATTTACTCCTACTCGAAGAAGGGGAGGAGAGCGTCTCACCGAAAAAGAAGACTACTAGAGAGAGTTGTGTTGTTGTCCCGCTGTGCGCGGGTATCGGGAGCGGCCCGGCGACGGGCACTCGCGCTTTCCCGACGCTCCGTTTGGAGCGTGTGGACGCAAACGTAGGCCCGACAGTAGTACTCCGCACATGTGCGAGTCTCCCTACTCACCTCCCACACACGTCACGACAGGTGTTACTCCGCAATAAGCGGACGGTGGAAGGATAAATATGGCCTTCCTCCGCGCTCCCACCCCGGTGGAACGCCCACCCCGCACCTCGAATCGTTCACAAACGTCACCGACGCGCCCCACGCCCCCTAATGCTTATCGCTATCGGAATCTCCCGCTTCGTATATGCCTTATTCTTGAGAGATTAGTCCGAGAGGGTCGTCTTCAGTCCTTCTAGCCGTGTAAAAGCCGAAACGAAGGACAAACGATGAAAAAGATAGGAGGCCGGAAAGAGAAACTCTTCTACAGTTATTAATTGTCGGCGCAACACCTCCCTGACGAAGACCCGTCGTCCCGACTTCGTTTTCGTTTGTTTACACCACACCGATATTTTTCTACGTGTCGTACTGACGTACAGTAACTTCTGACAACCGCAAGTCCCGGAGTGGACACGGAAGACGGAAAAATAAAATGCCAATTCGTCCTGCGCTCCGCGACTAATGTGGTTGTGACCGTGAGTAAACTCAATAAAAATAGGTAGGAGCCTTTGTAATACTCCGTTATGCGTCTACCTTGTTACCGAAAACTTAACGATACCCCGTACAGTTTCTCCCGGGATGAGA
>NW_011333368.1:74520-80158 GCF_000735185.1 Notothenia coriiceps | reverse complement strand
TAGTCATCATTTCTCCTCTCACTGTCTCCTTTCCACGGCATAGTCCTACGACCTTGGGTATTGCTGCTATCTTCTTAAGGAGGAGCAGCTTGGGCGCATTGTTGTTGCCAGTCTATGACAGAGCACAAGCCGCCATGAGGTAGTTTACTGTTCAGGGACGAAGGCTCCCTGGCGCACATTCTTTCCTATGGACGAGAGCTCTAGTTAGATTCAGGGTCCATATTGCTTTAGTCTCACTGATAAAGAATGTTGATTATTACACTCCGAACTAGTTAAAACCTCGAGCTACAGAAAGAGTTCTTCAGAATTGGTTTGGCAACCGCTGTGTCAACTTTTGACACAGCACCTGTTTTGCCAATTCTCCGGCCGTAACTCCAAATAAACCGTCAGTGTTTGACATCAAAGCTCCAGGAGAGCTCTCCTGTCAGACTGAGAGGCTCAGTGAGGTAAAGGACTCTCTGAGTATTTAGATAGTTAATTTTAGTCAGTTATCTCAGTGGGTCTCAAACGTTTTGACCACAAATTATGTAAACACATATTTCCAAGGCACTCCTTTTTAATTATTAGGATAAATAAAAACAGGTTTGAAATCATTCCAATGTATACTATAGGACAGTAAACCAAAAATATCGTTTAAAGTTGGAGAGATACAAAAATATGCATAAATAAATAAATGTTAACTATTTCAAATAAGATATGAATGAACAACAAAAATAAAATAAGCTACATTTATTTGTTATTTGCTATGGTAGTTATTGGTTATGTTCACATACTTATTTGATTATTAAAATGTAAACCGATCTTTTTCATATGGGTGTTTTAGAGTTGTGGCCCCTAGATCAGGTCTCTAGTAATTGTGTGCTCAAAGTGCACCAGATTGAAGCATTATACTTTAAAATGGGGCATACCCCCGGACCCTAGAGGATGTGACGTCCACCCCCCAATTCAAACATGTTCATACAATACTGAATACATTTGAAGCCATTTTGACGTATGTTACCTATGTCAATATGTTTCTGTTTTTGTAGTGTATTTATCTTTTGTAGAGATTTTTCATTTATTCTTTACATATAAAATGTTGCCTAAAATCTCACCTAGGGCAGCAAATTGTCTAGAACCGGCCCTGGTACTAGGCCTCAAGAGCCTTTCTTGTGCTGACACATAGAAACAAATTGGCGGGGCGCACTTCGCACGCACTATAAAATTCCACGCGCTCCGCGCTCACATTATGCTGGGCCCACATGCCTTAGCACCGCTGCTATGACTCCATCCTAGGGGAAACACTGAATATATTCTGCCAACATATATTAGCTACAGATACACTTGTGGTATGGAAATTAGACACCTGTGATTGGAATTTACCATGCTTGCAGGATGTAAGATACGCTTTTATGTTTATTTCTTTGGTCAAAGCTAGGTAGCTAGCCTAGCTGGTTACACAGCTTCCAGTCTTTATGCTAAGCTAAGCTAATATCTGTCAAAGTAATTTGCCTGTTACTTTTGGACATAGTAAATTAGCAAATTTCCCCAAATCTTAAACCATTCCTTAAAGTGCAAAGAGTGGAAGGAAGTCAACATTTGAGGAAACACATCTGCCACCATGATGATGATTAAGCCCTTGACGAATAATCAAACCCTACACACGCGTAGACATTTGGATCTCATGATCCCGAGATCAATATCTAATCTTGACCACCTACCAAGAGTGATTTAGAAGGGCAAACTTTAGAGGACGCCCCAGAGGACATGAGGGATTTTAGTGAACTACACGTGTACATGTCCTTGTAGGAAAAGGGCTCCAAATGATTATGTGGAAGTAGCTGGGGATACTGTACCCCTGGCTCCAAAAGGGAAAATGTCAGAAACCTCTTAATGAAAGGTCACAGTTTCCTTTAGTTAATGTTATTTGGTTCATTTTTAGAGGTCTCGCTTAAAAAAACTCAAATGGAAAAGTTGAAAAAATAACAAATTATTTTTTCTTGCTGTTAGTGAATCATTGAGTAGGATTTAAATGATGGGCAACCCCCCAACTCCTCTTCCTCGATTCTGAAAAGCAGAGGAATGCAGGGTGCATTGTGGGTCATTGATGCTCCCTGTAGTACCATTGAATCCATACAGCAGTACACAATAGGCCCCATAGATCGCAACCTAGCAACCCTTCATTACAATTCCCAGGATTTGGGGAGTTCCAAGGAATTTCACTGCTTTTTCCCCCAATTTGCTAAACAAAGAAATGACTGTTGGGAGCTGAGATCACAACAGCTGCCCAACATCCTGGCAAGGAAGAAGGCTTCTCTGAAATCAAAGTGGAGGGAAGCAATTTCACACAAAAAAACCAAACGTATTATGTAAAACTCCAACTGCTAATTCTTTGGGCAATCAAGAAGCTCTTCTTCTTACACTGTCCAATTAGTAAAAACAAAGATTTAAATGACTGCTGCTCAACTAGTTTCTGTGAGGGGTATTTTCAGACACCACGAGTGGTACTCTTAATTGATCATCTTTATTTCCTTCAAAATAAAACTGTCACGGTCAGGATGAAAAGCCATCACAGATTAAAATAGTAAACGTGCTGCATGATGAATCAGCTGCTGGCTGCTAGCTTTGCAGAGGAATCTATACTCTATACTCTTCTTACACTGTCCCATTAATAAAAAGACAAAGACTTAAATCACTGCTCAACTAGTCCCTCACTGTGAGGGGTATTTTCAGACAGGCCTCTGCCCTGTAGCTAAACGGGGAGGACAGAGTGACTCCCATGACACGAACTGGCACACCTCATCATTAGTCAGCAGGAGTGTGATAAGGGAGCAATTACCTCGAGAGTCGCCACAGACAACGACCTTGGCTTCGACCAGACACAGAGGGGAGTTTTGGTTTGTGCACGCTGGGAGTGTTATGTGAAAGAAAGAATAAAGATACAGGAGCTAGATAGGCAGACCACATTTTTAAAAACCGCTTGCATTTGGACTCTTGCTGTGCCCGTCTGTGCCTACGGGAGTGGTTCCCGCCTGAGTGCACATATTATGGATTGGGTCTGTTGGAAGCCTCCAGTGAGTGAGCAGCAGTCTGGTCCTGTGGGGGAGACGGTAACAGGAACCAGACAGCTTAAGGGCTTCTTAACGGGGACTGCACCAACACAGCAGGGTGACACGCAAGACTGCAATATACTGCATTGTAGCGGCCAAATTCATAAAGAAATTAAACAGAAGAATAACTCATAAAACTGCAGCAGAGGCACAGGTCAGCAAATCTTACGCAGAGTTTAAGTCCAGGCAAGAGAATCCTTTTCGTACATTTATTTCCATGGTCCGATATCAAAATGGTACACTAAAACACGTTTCCTATATATTCTTGCCTTGCATCTTTCACTTGAATCACCATGGTAAAAAAACATATGCATATACATACATGATCACAAGGTGCCCCAAACCGCCTTCAAACAACAAAGAATAAATAAATATACATTAAAAATAAACAATAACATCAAGAAAGTAAATGTGAACAATTCAATTATATAGAGCAATACATAACTCCAACAGGCATAGTATAACTTTAAGAAGAGGTTGGGACAGTTTTAACTCAAGGTCCTCTTTTCTAGGCATATTTATTCTTAGTTTTAGTGATACTATTCTGGAAGACAGATAAGCAACCACAGCTGGCACCGACTGCCCCGCTCCACCTGGGAGCTACAGCGGTGTCTTGTGTAGATTAATGACTTTCATTACTAGCACTGCAAGTGTGTTTATAGAGTCTGACAGAAAGAATTGATCAGTCCTGTGGTCTGTGTTAATACGTTTGGTTGGAGGCAGGGAAGAAATCAAAGCCCCTGAACTCAGACAACAGACTATGTGGTACTCTTAATTGATCATCATTGTTTCCCTCCATATGAAAGCGGCTAGGTCAGGACGAAAAGCCATCGCCGATTAAAATAGCAAAACCTGCTGCAGGATGAATCAGCTGGGAGCTTTGCAGAGGAATCAACTACACTTTTTGTGTAGAACAATAACATGAGGGGGTGGTTACAATGTTATTTCATGCATGCACATGGTATCATGATTTACTCCATAACATAGATATACTTTCATTATTATTAAATGATTCTATTTGTACCTCTTCTTAATGTATTCTCCATATCAGTTGCTCTGTATTCTTACAAGGGGGAGCAGCAGAGATAGTTTAAGTCGCGGAATTACCTTATGGAAGCCCATAATCTGTTATCTACACTGAAAAAAGTGAGAAGTTGACTTTAATTAAATATATTATGTCAACAGATTTCACATAACTGAATAAGGTTAGTTGAAGCAGTAATATATAGTGCACCCTATCACCATTTGAAAGGGAGGAGGCAGCTTCTTCCATGTTAAACAGATTGAGAAAGTTCTCCAGCCATTTGATTAAGTTAAAGCAGTTGGGCTTTCTGACTTTCAATTCAGTAGTATAATTGTTAGTTGAGAAGCATGCTCGAGCCATGGGAATTAAGTACACTTAAAGCTTGTCAGGGGAATCAGCGCAGCCTCGTGCAGGCCCGGGCAGGCACTCCTCCAGCGCTGCGCCCTTGCAATGGACCCACGCCTGAGTTACTTTCTGACAGGCAGTGAAAGGACAGCCAGTCCCAGGGCGCTGACGGCGGATACTCAGGGTTAGTCACATGGGACGTGGAGGAAATACAAAGGAACGACCTGAGCATGCCACACACACACACACACACACACACACACACACACACACACAATTTCCTTAGTTGGTTATTAACAGTATTTGATAACCTACAAAATTGTACATATTTTTAAATAATTAACTGAATCTTAAGAAGGAAAGCATGCGCTGGTTGCAGTTCCTCCAAATTGAAAATGAGCAATTTTTCTGTGTTTTATGTCATTGTAAAAAAACCTATATTTGAGTTTTGGAGAGACAAAACTTCTAAAGTCATTGCCTTGGAAGGGCATATTTTTCAAAGTTCAGAGACCAAACGATGAATTGAATTATACGGAATAGATTTCTAAACTGCAGCCATACAATATTTAATAATACATGGATTTACTAAGTCTCTTAAAATGGTTATTTACATGTTTATATACATCCAATCCACAGAGTTAACAACAAAATAAGTAAACAGACAGACAGTCTGATATAAAAACACTCATCTTAAACCTCTTCCAAGTTATTACATCCAGTGAATGGGTAGAGTCTCCTTTAAATGCAAATCTGTGTCCTTAAGTGACTACACTGAAAGGAAAATGTGAGGCACAATATATCGGATCCATTTTGTGTAAAATATCCCAACTTATATCCCAAAGCACAGCACACTGATGACATCTATAGAAATAAAGTGTCTGATATCTTTAGATCTTTTTAAGAGGACTTGGTCAAACATTCAATCGAAGTAAAACTTCANTGTGCCAGCACATGGCTCTGATTGATGACTGTCAGCTCCCCTCTACTGACAGCTGTCTGTCTTTTTGTCCCATATCCAAATGTGCATCCTTCCATAGTAGGGCTGCACGATATTGGAAAAAACTGACATTCCGATTTTTTTCCCTGCGATATATTTTTTTCCCGCAAACCATCCTTTCTTGAACTTTAATGCTATCCAATTGGTATTTTTCTAACTATATTTAACCGGATGAAGGATTTT
>NW_011333368.1:69655-74480 GCF_000735185.1 Notothenia coriiceps | reverse complement strand
CTTTAAGACTTGAACATGGTCATTTTTGTTTTGTAACATTGAATACAAATTTTTTTTAAAAGTATTTTAAAAAAAATATATATATATATCCCGATCCCCGATTTTCTTTCTCCCGATTCCGATCTTTTGAAAATCACGTGATCGGATCGGGACATCTCTAACGATACGATTTGATAATACTTTATTGTCAGATAGAGTCTGACATTGTTCTTGCATCACAGCAGCTCCATTTGAAAGGTGAACAAAGACACATATTAAGACAGGATACAAGGGAACAGACATTTAGCATAACATCACGATCACTGAAGAGTAACATGCTTAAGACCTTCTATCGTACTTTAGACCTTGGATTTAATTATGTATTTCATTTTAGGATTGACTGGCGCACAAAAGAATGCTTCAGTCTTACTTTATTGCAAAAGGCCGGACCTTGTATCTCCGATTTGATGGTAACAATTCATATTCACTGTCAGGACAAGGTTGGGGTCGGAGACGATGTTGCCTCAATTTGTTATTATGGTAGGCTGGTTTATAGAGTCTTTCAAAAGGTTGACCTAAAATCTTTGACAAGATTTTCAACTGGTGGAGCAGTTTGGACTTTAAATACTTAACTTTATATTATTTATATAACACACCACTCCGTATTTTTTTAGAAGCTGTTTTGCTGAATTCCTTGTTATCTTCACTTGCATCAACCCATCAGGGCAGAAAAGCTGAATATATAACGAGGGAGGAGACAACCCATACACCGTCTAATCATATGCACTGGAGGCATTAGCATATTTTTGGAGCGGAATCTCAATTGCCCAAACTCTGTACTTTCTTCATCTTTCTTTTTTGTTTCCTTTGAATATTTTGATCCCAATTGGATTTCATTATAATATTCTACTTGTCTGGTTCTGTGTGTTTTGGGTTATAATAAAGCCTGCGCTCCTCTGATCTCTTTCTCGTCTTTCTGTCAGGTTGTCTCTGTCTTCCCTTGCCACCCCCTGCAATACATCAAATAGTAGTGTGTCGTGACTTCCCAACATTATCCCGGCTCCCTTATCCCAGCTGAAAATGCTACTGAGCTGACCTTCTCTAACAACATTTTGCCACAGTTACAAAGGATATGAGACAAAGAGATCTCTGTCACCAAACGCCTGTCCCTTTTGGACTTAATGACTCCAGCTTAATATCTCTGAGGGGTCTACGGCTTCTATAGTCTTGTTTTTGAGTAATAACATCACGAAGATCGTACAGTAATCGTCATTGTTATCGCACTGCGTCCTGATTACTGCTCATCTCTCAAGTTTTGATTCTGCACAAAAGGAATTCAGTGCTTTTGATCCATTTCATTGCCTTTGATTCACTGCAATGCATCACTGTTGGAAAGTCACAGAGCCTCAGCAATAGTGATTTTAATTAGTGGCCTTCTAAGTAGGGCTGGGCGAGATGAAGAAAATCATATATCACAATATTTTTGATCGATATTGTGACAATATTTTATATTTGATTGTTATTTTTCTTTAAAAAATATATACACAATTATAATGTAGATACTAATCATCAGTAATATTGATTTAATGAGTAAAGGCAATTTCTCGAGTGGTGCAGTGATGAGTCCTTAAACCCTGAAAATACTTTCATCACTTCTTTTGTTTGAGGTGTTGGTGATTAGAAGCCTGAAATAACATCTGTAGTTAATCCAAGTTTACGAGATTTTCATGTTTTGTTGTATCAAATACGATATTAAAAAATCCCCCTGTGATAGTCTGAAGCTACAATAGTCTGTTAATTCAGAAAAAAACCACTTTTACTGTAATGTAGCAATTAAAACCAGGAAAAGACAACAATTCCCATTTAAGAAGGTCCAAAATCTAAGACAATATTTAGTCTCATATCAGAATATTTAGATGATGTCAATATATTGCCCAGCTTTACCACCTTGTTTTTTTTTTTTTTTACATTTTGTGAGTTTTAACATTATTATTATTTATCTTACTTTGGTCCATGGTGTAGGGCTGCACGATATATCGTGTCGTGACGATAATCGCGATATGCGCTTGCGCGATATTCACATCGCAGGACGTGCAATTTTTCTTTAGGACGTGAAATGAACTCAAACACCTCATGTTACAATTCTTTTGCTGCTTGCTACAAAAGGAAAACTGGCGCGGCTCTCATGTCAGGGGTACTTGAGTGAGTGACATGCAGGCTCTGCATGCACAGCAAGCCACCAATCACAATCAAATCTCCAAAGCAAACGGGCCCGGTGATTAAAGGTAAAAACACTGAATAAAGTAGTTTCACGTGTTTCTCCAGGGCAGTTCGGCGCTGCTAACCGAGCTAGCTCAGGTTGTTGCTTTTAAGATCCAGACGTCCGTGACTAAAATCCTTCATCCGGTTAAATATAGTTAGAAAAATACCAATTGGATAGCATTAAAGTTCAAGAAAGGATGGTTTGCAGGAAAAAAACTGTCTTTTCTTCAATCCCTGTATTTTTTCATATTGCAATATATATCGCAGGGAAAAAAATTGCAATGTCATTTTTTTCCAATATCGTGCAGCCCTACTATGGAAGGATGCACATTTGGATATGGGACAAAAAGACAGACAGCTGTCAGTAGAGGGGAGCTGACAGTCATCAATCAGAGCCATGTGCTGGCACACTTTACCCAACCTTCTGTTGTCATGCCTACTGGAAGAGCTGTCTCCGTCCTCTCAGACAGATTTAAGACACTCAGTCATCATTGAGCTTTATGAAAGCTCTCTCACACTCATAAAGCCTCTTCTAAGTGGCTTTTTGGGGCCAGGTTTGCATGTAAGGCACAGATGGCGCCCCTGATTGACACCCTGTGTTTACCCCCTGAAAACAGGGTTAACGTGTGGTTAATCAGGCGGTTGCATTTGGCCTCAAACCTGTCATTGTTTTAGTCAACCGTTCGTCACTTACTCCTTATCCCTGGTTTCCTTTCATCGCCTACTTCTTTCACACCAGCTGTAGTCTGTCATTTCCTGTGTTCACATTTGTGCTTTCCTCTTGTGATGGCAGACATATAAGTTACGTTAAGAATCCATTATATATCCTTTTTATATGTCAATATACACTAAAGTCACTCGTTAACGTTGATCTCTTTATTTGAGCCCTGAAAGAATAAACTGGTTATCCTTAAAAAATCCTCCTTATTTAAGTCATATAAAAAAAAAATATATAACCTTAAGGGTATTGTAGCAGCAGCTTAAAATGATATCCCTTATTAATTGATTCATATTTCTCAAGGTGATGGTTTCAAATGTCTCCAAAGCAAACCTGGCCTGGTGATTAAAGGTAAAAACACTGAATAAAGTAGTTTCATGTGTTTCTCCAGGGCAGTTTGGCGCTGCTAACCGAGCTAGCTCAACAAACGTTCCGAAACCTCAATATATTGGGTTTTATTGCGACATAAAACACAGACATTTTTTGAATTTTCTAATTGGAGGAACAGCAACCAGAGCATGTTTTAAGTTTTCCCTCTTAAAAATGAACAAAACAATTTTTAGAACCAACTTCGGCTTAACTGGCAAATTAACTGGTTATACATCATAACATAAACATGCTGTGTTTCTTTTCAAGACCCTAGAAGCTCCTGCCCTAACTAGAGGTCATTACTGTGTTTACAGTATATGGGTGTAGATGGTTGACGGTTACCCCCCTGCACTGGCTCCTGGGGGGGATTTTAGAGCCTGTGATCTGACAGCGTTGGTCTGTAATCCTATTACTCTGACTGCTGCTCTAACAGACTCCTGAATGGACAGAGCATTGCTCAGCATCTCTGTAACACCAAGGTCCCTAGGTTCACCTACAGCTGAAAGATGCCCTGTTGCCCCAGAGCTTTTCCTTATTCCTCAGCCTCCCAGTGAGGCCACTTTTATAAAAACAGATGGTTTTCAGTTTTAATTGATCTCTTAAAAAAGTTTTTCCACATCAGTACACACTAACTGAGACAAAAAGACTTCTTCTTTAGTAGATTAATGTTGAATGAAACCCAGGCAGTTTCACACATGTTGGGCCAATGAAGCACGTTACTGAAATGAAACTACATACAAGCATTATGCAGTGGCATACCTCACTTAGAAGGATTTTTACCCACTACTATTATGGGATTATTAGGAGATTTTTTAAACAAGATGGTGCCTTGTTTCAAAATGCATTAAATACTCAGCTTTGAATTATAATTGATGTCCTGGTATGTTTTTTTTCTGCATTAAAAAACCTTAAAAATACATTGATTCCTTTTCACACTCTGAAAAAGCAAAGTCTAAGAATACACAAATATAAATTGTCCTTCATCTCTGACAAATACTTCTCAGTGTAAATGCACCAGTTTCAGCTCTGGACCATGATTGGCTTTCAATGTTATTGGGATGTCACAAAAGATGGTCGTAGGTGCACGCCTTAAACACATATTGAAAATAACAGAAAGAGGTCCTCTTCATCAGAACAGTGACAAAGTCTGCACCTTATAAGCCTTTCTGCAAAGTGAAGTTTTACTTCGATTGAATGTTTGACCAAGTCCTCTTAAAAAGATCTAAAGATATCAGACACTTTATTTCTATAGATTTCATCAGTGTGCTGTGCTTTGGGATATAAGTTGGGATATTTTACACAAAATGGATCTGATATATTNTTTTTTTGCTCCCGATCCGATTCCGACAATTTGCTGATACCGATTTTTCCCGATCCGATCTTTATGCAATGATGCTTTTTTTCTTTTTTTTCTCTTAATGCATTGCATAAAGATCGGATCGGGAAAAATCGGTATCAGCAAATTGTCGGAATCGGATCGGGAGCAAAAAAAGGTGA
>NW_011333368.1:54032-69610 GCF_000735185.1 Notothenia coriiceps | reverse complement strand
CTCTCAAATCTGGCAACCAGAGTGGGCAGGGCGCAGTGTCTAATTGTAGCAGTAAAGCTAACGAGTACTGAAAGCTTTATTTTGTTTTGGATCCAATTGCTGCACAACTGAACTGATCCCAATGGCAGCTGTTGAAAGAAAGAATGCTATATCCATGTTGGAATAGGAATATCCATTTAAATAGAAGATAACCTTTAAGGGAAACTTCAATGCTTTTTTTCTTTTTTTTTCTCTTAATGCATTGCATAAAGATCTGATCGGGAAAAATCGGTATCAGCAAATTGTCAGAATCAAGGATCGGGAGCAAAAAAAGGTGATCGGGACATCCCTACGTATCGTTATTCCTTTTCTGTTCAACAAAAAACCTGGAAATGCAGCTTTGATTGAAAAAACTATGCTGCCTCAGTTTCAGACATTAGTAATTGGACAGAGTTTGACAGACAGGGACATGGTCCTCTGTGAGTGCAAGGTTCTGTTCATCTGAGTGACAGTCACATTAGCCCTGTCATCTGGACTGCAGAGCATACGTTATCCTGTTAGCGGCTGTGTGGATGGAGCAGTTTAGAGTCCGTGGGGTGAGCGAGCGGCAGCAGTTTGCTCGCATCATGTATCCAATTAGAGGATAACAGGCAGCAACCAACGGACTGAAGTCAAAAACACAATCCCACTCACAAGTCATGGATTCCTAAGAGCATCCAGGAACCACAAACCAATCAAACTCAACAGATAGAATGAAGGTTTTAGTGACAACAGAAAGACTGAGTGGCAAATAGTAGATGTAGAGTGCACCCAATGTATAAAAGGTTCATGTATTTACTCTTTACACCTAAAAACACCTGAAACAGCTTACTTTGACGTAATGGTGAAAAGTACAATTCAGTCATAGATAAATAAATATGAGTCTTTTTTGCATCAAATCTATCATTTTGAGAAACCCAGCAAAAAATCATGACTAGAAAAACGCAATGCAATAGTCTCACAAAAAACCAATGTGTCATTGTTACACAATGGTTTTTTTTAAGGAACAAACAAGATACAAGTGACAAATGAGAAAACAAGTGAGACAGTTGTGAAAGAATGTGTGTTTACAGAGTCTCCATTATGTAGTGTAGTTAAAAATGCCATATCTTTTCCATTTCTTTCCTAGGAATCATTTAGATTTCATTATTTTTGTTAGTACATGTATTATCATCCCTAGTATTTGTAATAAGCAACCATTATGTCATACCTGTGCACTTACACATACAATTGATTGATATCAGGACAATCTTTATGATTTATTGCACTTAGGCTAAGTTGTTTTGGAAGTCTAAGCTAAACGAAAAATGTAAAGTTCTGTAACTGAAGATGCTGGATGAAAATGTGCATCTACTGTAGGATTCACATCCATGTAAAGTCTATTCCAGGTAATTATTCTGGAAAAATGTAATATGAGGGCGCTGATCTAAGATATATCAATTCTCGCCAGAACATGACGCCCATATAGAAGATGGCGATCCGTAAAAACAAAGCTGTCTTCGCGGCCCAACGGTCTATTTGACAAGTTTTTCAAGAGTAATTATACAGTTTTAAACGAACACAAATATTGTTTTCTGGAATCACAACATTTTACGGTGAAGATCTGCATTTAGGCACCGAAAATAAGAGGCACAGCGCCCCCGTTACCCGGTTTAGACAAAACCCTGTATTCACATCCTTGTGAGGAGGGTCAGGTGAGGATGACTATCAATTAGACTTCTGCTGTGTCTCCATATGAAAAATATGATATTGCTTCACTAAGGGTATTCCAATAGTCAGTAGGAAGATGTTCCAGCTATAAAAGTATGGATTGAATAACTGACTAATGGAGGTGTTGACAAGAGAAAGTCAGTAGCAAAGCTTTTAAACCCTGACTGCTTCCTGCATGTTTAAACCAACACATAATTGATACAAGAGAAGGGGAACAGAGTAAATACAGCCACAATGAAAGAAAGTTGAAGGTAGGGAAACAACAAGAGAACCAGGAGGGAGGATCGGAAGGTCGAAGGATATCAGAGCAGGAGAAGAAAACTTTGAGTGTTGCTGTGTAGCACGCTGGAACGAGATGAGAAGACACAAGACTCGAAAAAAAGTGTAGAAGTAGGGCAGCCTAACTGCCAGCTCAAGAGCCTGCAGCACTTTTCTCAATCATTATCCAAAAAACGTAACCATAATACAACGGCCCTAGATTATCTGTCTACTCATGCTAAGAAAAAATGCCTCCAGGCAGAGGAGTGCGACTTGCTCACGTGATCATGTTTATTTTTGATTAATATGGAGAATAAGTGAAAAGTGCTTTAATTTGTGTGAAAAGGTATACAAATAATGAGTGTTCTGCAAAACTGAATATCAACAAATAATGCTGCTTCTATTAATGCTACTGTGCAGCTGTAATCACATATATCCATGACAAATCAAAACAGGGTTAGTTTCTGAATCTGCACCAAACTTGAAGCCTATCCCAAATCTGAAAAAGGAGTTGAGAAACATGTTTTTGTGGCAGAGCTGGTTGCCAGGGATACCTAAGGAGTAGCCTGAAATGTGTTAGCTTAGTTGGTTAGCATGCTAGCATACCAGCTTTTGCCAATCAGCTTTACACAGAAAATAAAGCCAAAGTATTGGGCAAGATGTTGCCAGGGGGGAAAAAAGCTGATCACTATAGTCATTACAATTCAGCCAATGGGAAACATGAATGTTATAAGAACTGTCCCAGGAATATGTCTCATAATGTCTCGTTTGACAAATAAAGAACCTTAATGCTTGAGATGTTTCATCTAGAACAACAAATGTCAACCTCTTGGTCCATCAAATCAATAGTCGGGGGTTCATAAAAGGAAGTAGGATTCATCCTCTGGGTTACATGAATGCCTATAGACAATTTCCTGGTAATCCATTACATAGCTGTTGAGATATTGCAGTCTGGAGTAATGCCTCTGCCTCTCTCTCTCTCTCTCTCTCTCTCTCTCTCTCTCTCTCTCTCTCTCTCTCTCTCTCTCTCTCTCTCTCTCTCTCTCTCTCTCAGCTTTAAGTTAATTTCCATCCGCACATGACATTTAAATACATGATATGCAGAAAGAGCATGAGCAGCATACAAGCATTTACCACATGGCAGTACAATATAGCGGCTATGGTACATAAAGTGCAAGAGGAGATACCCCTGTATAAAAGCGCATTTAGCGGTGATTGCACATCTGTTTGTTGCCCAACATTCTTTAAAT
The DNA here is from genome assembly GCF_000735185.1 of Notothenia coriiceps. Classification (NCBI taxonomy): domain Eukaryota; kingdom Metazoa; phylum Chordata; class Actinopteri; order Perciformes; family Nototheniidae; genus Notothenia; species Notothenia coriiceps. Next base: position 66,374 of record NW_011333368.1, on the reverse strand, counting down.
TGTCCTTTAAAGCTGTTGAGAGTGGAACAATCCCGTATCTCAGTTGGGAGGCTATTCCACAATGAGCTGCCTTTAACGGAGAGGAAATTTTGTCCAAAAGTGGTCCGTTTGCGGTGGACTTCACAGTCTCCTCTGGTTTCTGACCTAGTGCAGCGTCCAGTAGGTTTTTTGTGGATGAATTCCCCTAAGGGAGGGGGGCCAGCCCATGTAAATATTATTTTTTTTAAAAACACATACTTTTAAAAGACATAAAATGTCAAAACTCAAGAAATTGTGTTTTTCAAGGATGATACAGTGGTGGTATGAATTTGGCTTTCTGTCAAAAACCTTGATAGCTCTCTTGTACAGCTGTTCTATGTGTTTCAGGTTTGTGGCACAAGCAAACGACCAGTTTGTCAAACAGTATTCAATGTGGGATAGAATCATACAGTGGAGGTATGACTTTGCAGCATTTAATTAGCACAGTTAAGAAAGGTCTGATTTGTTTAAAATTTTGCAAGTTGAATTTAATGGTATTGGATACTTTCTTAATATGTTTCTTAAAAGTCAAGTTGGAGTCCATTAAGACTCCAAGATACTTGAAGTGGGGGACTTGTTCTATTTATGCTCCGTTTAAAAACCCATTGGATCCTTCGATTTTGACTGGTTGTTTACTGAACATCATGCATACTGTTTTTTTTGCATTTAACTGTAAGCAAATGTTGTTCAGCTGGTGTTGAACTTTGTCCAAAGCATTTGAGAGACAGGATGAGATCATTTCAGTGTTTTCCCCATGTACAAAGATGACCGCATCATCGGCATACATTTGCACATTCAACTCAGGACATACATTAGGCAAGTCATTAATGTACAGAGAAAACAGTAATGGTCCAAGAATGGAACCTTGTGGAACCCCAACAGGGTTGACAAGGTAGGGCGATTTGGTACCGTTGACCAAAACACACTGTTTTCTACTAGCATACTAATTGGTTTTATTAGACCGTCAATATTTGTCTTTATCAAGTTGGTGTCAAAACCATATGCATCCCTAGCCTTAGAACCTCTTAACCCTAAGATTATATTTTTTTACCTCAGCCTATGTGACTTCCTCCAGGTCAAAAGCGGGGTGTGTATCCACATTCGGGCTAGGTGAGACCTCAGATGGCGGGAAGAGCTTTGTCATGTCCAGAGCACTATTTATAAAATACTCATTTAGAGAGCTGGCCAACACTGCAGGGTCTTTTATCAGGGCATCATTGGTTTTTAATTCTAGTACATTATTTTCCTGTTTGGTATGTTTACCTAATAGTTTATTTAGGATTTGCCAAACGTTTTTACTGTTACCTTTCGCACCTTCAATTATGTTGATGAAAAAGTTTGCTTTGGCCTGTCTTATTGTTTGTGTTACCTTGTTACGAGTGAATTTCTGTCTATCAGTGGATAGTTCAGATTTCAAGCTCTGCTTTAGTAGTTGGTCTCTAGATTTCATGAGATTCCTGCACTGTAGATTCAGCCATTTAAATTGTGTTTGTACTCAAGATAAGATACAGCAGGCTGTGCAGCTGGCAGTAACAGATAACTGTTCATATAGTCAGTTTCTGGCTATGAGCCCTTTTGGGACCCTTACACTTTACACAACTATAAGCTTTGACTTGCTGACATATTTCAATTGTCCCAAACAGAGAACAAATAACACAGCTGACCTGGTTTGACAATGCCAACATTAGATTTGGAAGGTTTTATCCAACATCTGTGTTGTGTCAAGTCTGGAAATACTACAAATAACAACCTTTATGTTTATGTATCCAATACAAAGATCCTGAGATTGCTAAGGCTGAAGAGAGCGATGGTCAGGGAATGTCTTTGAAGAAATGGTGCCTTCAGGCTGTGCAGCAGGATGGAGTTCCTGGCTTTAGAAATGTCTTGTCCTAAGCATGGGTCTTGTTTTGGGTGAGCGTGGGGAGATCTGAGTGTATAAGACTTGACTAATTGTTGCACTGAAAGACACAGCAGCGTCTGAGGGGAGATGATGTAAGCCTGTGTGTGTGTGTGTGTGTGTGTGTGTGTGTGTGTGTGTGTGTGTGTGTGTGTGTGTGTGTGTGTGTGTGTGTGTGTGTGTGTGTGTGTGGGCAACATTATGCTGTTTATGGAGGCAGGGACCACTCACCACCTGTCTGTCCATCCATGTGAGCAAAGACCTGCTGTCCCTTCAGCGTATTTATCCAACACACACATACACACCACAGTTTGAAAAAAAGCTTATGAGATCAGCAACAAAAAAAAAGATACACGATGAAACATTAACTTAAGTGCTTGCACTCAAGAAATGCACCAAATGCACTTTTAAAAAAAGGTAAAATTAAAAATTCCACCTCAGCAGGAAGAGAAAATGATTTAACTGAGGTCATGTTTTTGTGACTCCACTGTCTGCTGGCAAAATAAAATGGTGTTTCCCATAGAGTGCGTGTGTCAGCTAATTTACAGTGTGCAGCATTAGGTTTAAAGTAAAGTTAAAATAGGGGGTTGGGTCACACCAGCATTTTAAAAAAAAACAATTGTGAAGAAATCTTTAAATTACAATGGAAATGCTGCAATTGAGAATTTTGGACTGCAACTTACAACATGTTCTTATTGTCAATGAATCTGTTGCTTGTTTTCTTGATTAATGGATTAGTTGCTTGGTCGATGAAATGTCAGAAAAAGTTGGTAAATGTCGATCAGTTTTTCCTGAGTATTTTCTCTTATAATAAGGTACTTCAGTGCAAAGATTATAATTCTAATAGAGAAAATAAATAGATATTTTAATATATACACCGTTAAAGTAAAGTTGCCTAAATAAAACAATCTTCAAATTATATTTCCTAAAAAGAAATTACATCACACATTTTGGGAAATGTTACTTATAATTTGCTTGTCATGATTACTTTAGATAACTTTATTGAATATCAAAATCTTTCCTTATATGATTTAATCCCGATGCATTTCCTTAAAAGATTATTAATTATCATACTGAAATATTGTCCACATACATATACTGTGCCACTTTCTGGTGTGACCGGGTCTTAACATAGCAGATCATGCAGCACTTCACTTTAAAACACTGATCATGTATTGTGAATTAATTATTTGTAAAGAAGAATGCCCCCCCCACCCCTTTCTCTGGGGGTTTGGTTAAACAAAGAGTAGCTGCGCCCCTTTCAAAGCTAAAATCACGTCTGATCCAGTACACATATAGGTCAGCGACTATGCTCTTGTACATCTGCCATTAAGCTTCCATGAATACAAAATGAAAACAATGCCCCCCCCGCCACCGAATATGTGTCATGCCTCCCCTAAAAATAGTGAATATCCCACTTTCACACATGTGAGTGCACATAGAACAACACCCTTCCATTCTTCTTCACTTTGCTTAAGATCTGTTACCCCCCACGAGTTAATCTGTGCTCTCATTTCTCCCCCTGGTTTCTGGGACATGCAGGATGTGTCATTGTTAAACAAAAATGTGATTGACAGTAAACATAAGGTTGGACTAACGTTCACCATATTGTTTGGCACCGATAATGGTCAATACGAGTCCACGATAACAGAAAGATATTCAACTATGCAACAGCTGTTGAAATGTAGTGTATTAAATGTATTCAGTCTCCCTGAGTGAATATAAAGTAAGACAGTTTGATACCTAGAGAAATATTGCCTACGGTGAAAGTGAAATATTTATCTGTTCCTCTGGTGGAAGTTATTTATTTTGGCTGCCGGCAAATAGAGTTGACTGCTGCCACAGTGCTGTATGAGTGAGTGGCAGGTGGTCACATAGAGAAGAGAAACAAGATGGTTCATATTAAAACATACATGCCTTAGCCTTGCTTGATTATTTGGCTTTTAAATCATCTCATGGGGTTTTAGTTGACAAAATCCTCAAGCAAACTATACAATGGAAAGATGTTATGCCAATATTTGCATCCCAGAATTTACCAATATGTAACTTTATTTGCTTCCCAGAGCTGTTTTTGTTCACTAAAGTTTTTGAAAAGATTGACACAAAAAAGGTAAAACTACAAAATAAATAAATAAATATTCTATTGCGCTCTGACGGGTCTAGAGTGCCTGTTTTCTCACTTCATTCCTCTTGGCAGTCAAAGTTCTGCTCCTGACTTCTGTGTCATGACAGTTCTCTAAAAAAAAAACTGATACAGGCTCAACAGCACTATACTGAAATAGAGGAACCCTAAAAACGATATGGTTTGCTTTTTTCTTGCACGACAGAGAAATATTCTAACTTGAGACGTCCGGATAACCAATGGGACCAAAGGGAGCCAGGCAATTTCCAGCAAGACTCTTGGCAACGAGAGGACGGAGGCTGCATCCTGACGGACACGAGGGAGGCTTAAAATCCCATTAGAGCCGATCAAAATTCAAAGGGAGGCATGCAGCCTGCCCTCAGCCTAAATCTATTCCTGTCAGCACTGAGGAGATAGCAGAGATGTGCTCAATTGAGACAGTCTATTCTGGTAGGAGGAGAGTGAAGAGATGGAAAGCCAACATCGATGGATGGAGAAGGGGTTTGAAAGGGGTGAGGAGGGGAGAGTGTCCTTAAACAATTTTTGTAGAGGAGATATCGGCCTGCTTGTTTCCCAAGGATATTCCAGGACATGCCTTTTCCAAAGCAGTGAGCTGTGAGCGACTACACCAAATCTCTCCGTGTGGGATGCAGCGTTTATCGTTCAGCCTCGTTAATGAATTGTGGAGGTTGTTACAATGCAAGGGGTCTCTCTATTATAAAGCACTGGAGCTCACACACACATTCATACGTGCAAATACTAAGTGAACTCACTACTGGGGCGGTTTCTAAGCCACCGGTCAAACTGAATGAAAGTAATTATTATGAACCAGCACAGTAGGACCAATCAGACATAATGGGAGAAGGTTTAACAAAACCCAACTCTGAAAAGATCCACAGGATACTAAATTGTGTCTTTTTCTCTTTGTTCGCTGTGGGAATGGCAGGTGTGTGAGGACTTGACTGAACTAGCACTGTCAAACCCAGATTCAGTGTTTGTTCAGCGAGGATCAGGCTGCTCTGCCTCCCTGCTCATGTTTGCTCCTGTTTCCTCACATCCACTGAGACTAAACAGATTAGTCGAGGGAGATGAAACGAATTTGGCTCTGCCAGCCAACAACCCTTCTTGATTTCAAGACTCTAGTCTCTCTCCTCAGTGCCATCAGTTCATTCCCCACTCTCTTTAATCACTCTCCTCCGCACTGAGTCCCTCAGCTAAATGGTTGAGCTTCTTTAAAAAATAAATAAAGACAAGGTTTCAGTGAAAAGAGATGAGGCGAGAGTCAGGAAGGCCAGTCAATATTCAGCTGCACAAAGCTAATCACGTTTAACTTGGCAGCCAACGCAGAGCGCACGCCCACCTTCTAAATATGTTTGCATTCACTCAGTGTAGGCACAGTGTGGGAGGGGTCTCCCTAAAGAAGAGTTTGGCCACAAGAAACAATCTGTGCTTCCCATGCGTTTCAAAACCCGGGGCCACACACAAACACACACCAGGCGTACTATTGATTCTACAAGGCAGTACCTGACTTAAGAAATGAGACAATGGAACTTTCAAAAGAAGTTAAAAAAAAACCAGTTTCCGTCTTTGGATAAAAAAAACTTGATTCACAAGAAATAAAACAGACCCGTGTTCAACTCAATGTTGATTTAGCCTTTTCATTTACTTCTCAATGTTCATTAGATTGGTGCCTTTACTCCTTAATCTAGCCTACAAAATGTAGGATGACCATTTCTTACTTTTTTTTTGCAGTAAAAATATATTTCAATATCAGGAAATACATTTCTACATTATCTTTTGATTGCCACTTGTAGCCACAGTAAAAATAAAGTAATTCAAAGATAACATGACACAGTAAAAATGCCAATCCACTGGTCCAAAAATAGTAACATCTCTCTAGTAAGCAGAGAATGCATTAAACACATGACTCTATATATACACATATATAATAAATGAGCTTGTTTTTTTATAGATCGGTCCACTAGGCAGACTCTCTGTTCACATTATTCACAGGGGACTCTATGAAGCAGTGTTCGTTCTGTTTGACTTAAAAACAAAGATATTCCATACAATAGCCTGAGAGTTGCAACCTCAGAATAGTAACTCATTCATTATGAATGTAGGCTTTCTTTAAACCTCAAGAGGTACTTAAGATACAGAACATGTATGCATCATCATACTCGGACATAAACAAGCTCTAATGAGTGTATATCTTTGAATAGCAACATTGTGTCAATAAATAAATAAAAAAAGCCTGTAATCCTTTCTTGTTGCTTTCCAGCTGTTTTATGTTCTGCCTCGCCCTGCCGTTTATCACCTCCATGATCGGTTTACAACTTTATTGATTTGTCAGCTTTGGGAATTGTACACACACACACACACACACACACACACACACACACACCTCTGCCTAAAATATCTCTCTCTAACAGCAGGGTTTCACACTGCCTTCTACAACCTCAAACCTTTACACTAGAGGAGCAAAAACAAAGTATTGAAAAAGAACATGGGAGGATTCCCCAAAACTGCTGTAAAAAAAAAAAAGTTTGAATGTTGTGCCTTAAATGGGCCCTATTATGCTAATTTTCAGTTTTCATAATTGTGGGGCTGCAACATTTTGAATAAATAACGAATTGCCAGTATTTCTGAATGATTTTGCAAAAGGATTCAAAGTAGAGATATTGGTGTGACCTTTTAAGGAATCTGTAACAAACAGAGACCTTTTTGTTGTGCATTTTGGGTGTAGGAGATAAAAGTGGCATTGTTGCCTTTGCAAACCATTTACATGCACAAAAACATATAATAAAATACAGGGAAGGAAAACACTAAAAAGCATAATAGGGCCCCTTTAAACTCACGCATTTCTAAGATGATGAATGCACATTGTGGCTTTGCTGTGCTTTAAAAATAAAATCATGCTGCAAATTTACTCAGCTAGGGTAAAAAGCCTCGTCATGTCTGAAACAAGCGAGTACAGTGAGCCACACTTAAATTACAGAATACATCCAGGTCTCTGATACCACTCTGTGCTACTAGAGGAAAACGCTGACCCACTGGGACATGAAAGGGAAAAATGATTACAGGATCCCCATAGTAACACTACTGACTGCTAATGCTTTATGGGAAGAAGAAAAAACAACAAGCCTGGCTATGATATGATAGTATGAATAAGAATGAGGAAATGCCAGGCGAGAAATGAAATGAAACTCATGAGTTCTAAAAAGGTTTGATTAGTGCTACTAGCCTCTCCACATGAAAAGACTGACTTTCATCAAAGGTAGCCATAACGTGCCCACACACTGTGTCCTTGAACTTTCAAAAACATTTATAGAAGGGGAAACACAGTATTCAGCCAATAAATCTCTTACTGCTTTTTCTTCCTGCAGAATTCCTCCCTGCATTGCTTTCTCTGAAGTCGTGATCTGTTGTCCAGCCAATGAGTGCATGCGTCACTAAGGTCTCAATATAAATATCATTTGACGGACACAAATAGTCTTTGGATGTGTGTGCTTAGTGCATTATTGTAAAGAGAGTTCAAATTAGATCACCACAGGACTGTGGAGTGTGCGCTCTTAAACACACACATGACATTGTGTTTTCATCTTACCCTGATTCTCCTCATGGCCGCCACGATCTCCATCCGACTGTTGGGCCTGGCCACGTCCAGACTCCCCACATACTGCAGTAAACAAAAACACAAAAAAAGAGTCAGAGATGTAATCCCACACACTCCAGCTGAACATTTAACAGCTTCTAAAGGGGTAGAAAAAAAAAACAGACTGGGGGGTTTATTAATCCGTTTGTTGGTTTAGATAATAATGCACTTTTTAATGAATTGACGATCATTTGATATAATGCATGCTGCCATAGTGGCATATGAATGTATTATTTGAAATAAAGCCATATTGAGAAAGAAAACCAACATGAATGAGAAACATAGATAAACAGTCCTACTGTAACAGCATAGAAGGTACAAGCAGTTTTGTGATTGAACTTTCCAACAGTAACACTTTTTGTAACCCTTTTTTTCTACCACTGCACTCTTCTTTGCCCTCCTCAAAAAAGAAAGAAAAGAAAAACATCAAGAAAGCCCATAATAAAAGTAGCAGATTGCTGTGTGAATAGTGCCACTAAAAACAGAATACTGTCAAGCTTTCTTCTCCGAGATGTTAATAATTCAATGACTAGGGAAAACCTGAAAATACACTCAATTCACTTCACTTTGAGCTGCAGTGGAAAGTAACTAAGTGCATTTACTCAAGTACTTTAGACTACTTAAGTTCTATTTTGAGGTACTAGTACTTTTGAGTTTTTCCATTTTATGCTATTTATACTTGGACTCAAATACCTTTTAAGGCAAATATTGCACTTCTACTTCCCTTCATTTATTTTGCAGGTTAATATCATTAATACAAATCACCTCAAATATATCAAGTCACATAGCCTATGTTGATATATTATTATTGGGTAACCTACAGTACACAGCCATATATAAAGTAGTTCAATTCAGCTCTCTTAACAAGCTGCATCAAGAAAGTTATGAACACATTAATGCTCTGTAAAAGCCAATAAATGACATATATGTATGATTTTAGTCCTTTTTGCATCATTAGAACTTTTTGAACATTAAGTAATGTTGTGCTACAATAATATATTACTTTAAAGTACAATTTTGAATGCATGAATGTTAGCCTCCTTGAGTATTTCTAGAGTAGAATGCTACTGAATCCTCTTCCACCAGTACTTGTAAGCACCACACAAAAAAGACATCTATCTAAATGTTTAGGGATTACATAAACTACAATCTCCATAAAACGGGCAACAATATACCACATGTGTGCTGTGCAGTTAGTTGAGTACTATGCCATGCGTTCAAACTTCATGCTGGGTACCGGATGAAAGGCTCCAGTGCACCTGCCACTCCGCTCCAAAACAACACTATTCTGAATTCACTGTGTGGTCACACGGTTCCAAATGAAGCACTCTTTTTTTATTTCACCTTGGCTTGGAAAGAAATTCCATGCTGGTACGCCTCCTCGTTATGCAGCGGCACCCTTGAGTCCGCCAAATCATCCACCAGGTTGTACCTGTTCCTCGCAGGCATCACGGGCTCCAACCGTCGACCCCCCTCAACGACACAGTCACACCGTTTAACAACTAAAAAACACGAATGTCGTCCGGGTTTGAAGCGCTACAATCCCATATGTGTGTCTCCAAGAGAAAGTCCCCGGTGGAAACGCAGTCCATTGTTGGTATAAATTAAAAAAAGGTCCCCCGTCCTCAGGAAGGACAGATTTGGGCGCCGCTTTTCCTGTGCCAATACACCGATACACACACTTAGGGATTTCCTTCCATGCATAAATCACGCAATAAACACGTGGACTGTTCCAAATTTGCGGGGGAAATCCAATCCAGTGGTGTTACCTCTCCGCCGGTGATGTTACTCATGTGTGGGTATTTTCTTTACTCACGTCCTGTTGATAGCAACGCTGAACCCGCCTCCCTCCAAAGAGCACAAAGCAAGCCCCTTATTGGAGCAAAGTTCCCAGGCGATGCAACCCGGAGCTGGGAGGAGAGCAGTGAGTCCTGCCCTCAGGAGATACTTTCATTCCCTTATACCTGGGAACCGGGGAAGCTTCACTTTGGGGGCGATACACTGCACAGTGGAATTATATTTCAGAAGAGTAATGTCTTTTCAAAGTTGTATATTATTCTCATTGCGGACTATTTTGAAGTAGAAGTATAAGTTAAGGTTTCAAATGTACCTGCAGTGCACCATACCTGAAAACTGTGTTTGAGTAAAATACTTATTATTTATATAAAATAACTTAAGACAACCCAATAATATCACAATGGGAGGGACCATTCTGCATAATGGCTACGTTTACTTTTGACACTGTATGTTCATTTGTATAGTCAATGCGGCTGTATTTTGTATTTATTTATATGTGTTCTTGATCCAGTACTTTTTCCTATAGATTGAACATTTCATTTCATAAAACATACCCTGAATAAAACAACATATTGTTCCCTTTCAGATAATAAACTAATGTTTTCCCTAATTGCATCATGCAGGGATTTCACTGTAGGCCATGAGCCTTAAGTCAGGAGGATAATAATCAAGCAGCTCGGACTCATCACACAAACCTAATTTGGTCGTTTTCATCATCCTGGTTTTCCCCACTGGAAATTCCCACAGAATTCAGAAATTGAACAGCCATAGTTTCCATGGATGCATGAACATTTGTATATAAACTGCTAAATTCAATCTCTGTTCAGACAATATAAATGCTGTTTGGTTGTATAATGGAAATGATGTTCATTCTCAAGATGCTCAGCCTTTATGAAGCTCCCACCTCTAACCATGTTAGACATATTACTGCTGTGGGTATAACATTACACCTATGCATGTTCATACCAATAATAAGTCAGGAAGTGGAGCATCACACGTTAATGTATCATTAAAGAGAGCACTCTCTTTGTACGAGTAGCAAAATGTCACATGATTAATTAAGTACAAGGTTAAATACTTAATTAAAACTAAAACACATTATGGAAATAATGCAATGGCGCCCTCTGTTGATCAGTCACTATAAGTTAATGAAGTTAAGAATTCAATTGTAGATGTTTTCAGATGTTACACCATCAATAGAACATACAATAGTAGAGTACTTTCATTGGTCCGAAAATATACAGTTAATATCTAGCAGGTGGGACATATTTAGACTCAGATGAATTAAGAACTCATGATAATATGAGAAAGAAGCAACAAACTCCCTACAAGCTGTACTCAGAGGGTTAGATATTAATATTGACGAATAATACGCTTTATAAGCAAGAGAAAATGCCTCACAAGGAGGGATATTACTGACATCATTGACATATTAATTAAAGGCAGAGATGAGGTTATAATTACATTGATTAATACATCAAACAGGCACCACCAGTAAAAAAAACATTTAAAATAATCTTTCCGAATCACAGATAAACAATGTTTTAATACTGCTTGCAATCAATATGACTGTGGTGCAATATAACAACGATGCTCACTCCAGTCATCCACATACAATAATCCAAGTGAGTAGCGTAAAACTAAATGTGTTGTCTATAGAATAAAACCTTGAGACAACTCAAAGAATTGCAAAAGATAAGAGAGAAAATTAAATCTGTCATCTGTAATCATATGGTCTCTTGAATAAAAGATGTTTGATGAGGGAGGCATTTCTGATTTCTATATTAAAATATTAACCTAGGAAGGGTTCGGTTAAAAAACTAGACTTGAAACTGATGTTGTAATCCACTCCACTGGATGTGTTCTCAAAAAAATCAACATTTGTAAACAACTAGGCCTAGTTTGACATTTCAGGAAGAGAAACATGCATATTCGCTTCTTGCATATATGAAATACACTAGGGGGAACCTGGATTTGTGTGATGAGGCTGACATGTTCAGCACTCAACCTCAAATCCACTTTCAGGTGTTCTTTCATCATTAATAAAAAAAGGACGAACATGAAATAAGTGTCTTGACACTCAGAAGTATAAACCTTTAAGAAGATTGTGAAGGTACTCGTTGAAATGTAACACTTACTTTAAAGAGTATTTGGTATTTCTGTATGTTCGGTGCTACTCCAAATATTATATAACGTTACAAAAAGGCACACATGGCTTTCTTCTATAACTGTTCCTCAATAAAGAAAAAAGCGTTGTTTATAAATGCATTTACCAAAGTGAATATTGTATCTGTTCATAAGACAGTTCTGTGTACAGTGATAATGAAGCACTGGTATTAGATGTAGTTACTCAAACGTATTAGTATTTGTCTGATGCATAATATCAATAAAGGAATACCTTTAATTGCAATACTGTTCTTCTGTTTAAAAACACAAGTTAATGAAATGCTTTACTTCAATAGTCAAGGCTATCTGTTCCAATAACAGTTGGAGAAATCACAGGTCTGTTTTTCAAGAGCAATTCATGTACAATGGGGCAAAAAAGTATTTAGTCAGCCACCAATTGTGCAAGTTCTCCCACTTAAAAAGATGAGAGAGGCCTGTAATTTTCATCCTAGGTATACCTCAACTATGAGAGACAAAATGAGAAAAAAAAAAAAAATCCAGAAAATCACATTGTCTGATTTTTAAAGAATTTATTTGCAAATTATGGTGGAAAATAAGTATTTGGTCACCTACAAACAAACACGATCATCTCAATACTTTGTTATATACCCTTTGTTTTCCCTTAGAGGAGTCAAGCGTTTTCTGTAAGTCTTCACAAGGTTTTCAAACACTGTTGCTGGTATTTTG
>NW_011333368.1:43277-53967 GCF_000735185.1 Notothenia coriiceps | reverse complement strand
TGGCCCTCTGAGCCCACCGTCGGTTTGCGGCACTTCAACCAAACGCCAGACGGTCATTTGGGTTTCGTCTTCTTCTTCACTGCAGTCGGACGAGGGAGTCCCTGAATAAGGATCTTGATAAGGACCCTTTTCAGCAACCACACTTTCGCCGCCTTACCGACGAGATCCTTTCTCTAAGTCACTCTGACACCGCCCACAATGGAAACCAACGCGAATTACCGATTACAGGTCCGTCACCGAGCAAGTCATCCCCGACACCTGACACTCGGCATCCAAAACGGCCAAGTATCATGGGCTGTCTCGGAATTTTATACCCTCACACCTCGACGATGAACGACTCTACCAGGGTGCGGGGGGCGCCAAGTTGGGGACGGGGACGGTAACGACGGGGAACTCGTTCCGTGGCCTGGGAAGGGGGGAGTGAAGGGTCCAGCGAGGGCGCCGCGTACATGGTTATCGACGGTACGAGGATCAAGATATAGGGGCCATGATCCTACCCCAATTTATGTCTCCTGGTTACAGTGCACGACACACGGGACACACGAGACGTCACACCGGGTAATTTCTCGCAAAAGTAGGGAGGTTAAACAAAAAAAAAAGAAAAAAAAAAAAAAAAAAAAAAAAAAAAAAAAAAAAAAGATTACCATGTGTTGGGTTTTTTTGTAATACTGTATTGGTTTCAGTACCTGTCGAAAAAATAATATATACCTAGTACCCCCTGTTTTCTCTCACCTTAATAAAAAAGACTGTAAAAAGTGTTAGAAGAGAATGTGTCCTCCCCATGGTACAACTTATACATATTTCTGTACTTGTTTCACCGTAAACGTATTGTTTCCACTGGAAAATTTCGATATAGTCCCTTTTCTTCTGTGAAAACAACGAGTCGACTTCAGTTTCAACTTTCATTTTAACTGCCACTTGACCTAACCTTTACAAGCTTAGACAGTCCAGACTCTAGTTCGACATGAACTGTACTACTTATTATTCATCACGTACTGTTGCTCTTACTACGCTCACTTAACTCTTTACACGCCGTTCGTTCACTTCAAACTACGATACACACCCTTTACGTTGAATTGAACACTAACGAATTGTGGGTGAGTCTTATTTGTCAGGACTCCTTTGTCCTGTACCTCCTCCTTTCTTCAGTGTCGACGGGTCTCAGGGGTATGTAGACGACGGGTGTACAGAGGTTGAAATGAAAGATTCGGTGCAAGAGAAGAGGTTTCATAAGAGGTTTACAATGGAGAAATCCTCGTCAGACGCAGAAAGGGAAGTAAAAAGGGGGGGAGAGGACTCCAGAGTGACCTCGCCCCCACACCCATTAGTAGTACTTCACAGGAACATAACTTATTACGGTAAGCCACGTGGCCCTCACCATACGGTCCGCCGTGCAGGCGCGTCTCGGTTAGGGGGGGGAAACGACGAGAAGACGCCAAAAGTGTGCAATAAGAAAAAGTCGGAAGGAAGTATGTAGACAAAAGTGAATAAAATTAATAGAACGTAAGGAGGTAGGCTGGGGGATAGACACCACTTAAAAAAAGACTACAAGAGAAGGTACAAATTAATTGAGACGACGGAATGGGAAAAAAACGACAGGTAAGGAGAACGGAACGCTGTGTCAAATAGAAAGTTGAGACTGACAAGGTCTACTACACTGAACTAGAATCAAGAGTTACTTTATATGCACACGTTCTTTTCATACACGTTGGGAAACCTGAATGGACCTGAGCGCGGAAAGCCAGTATTTTACCATCCTTGGGTGAACGACAGGTCCTTTTTTGTAACGACGTGCAAACTTCAAACGTTTTTCTCGTGGGTGCGCGCGACAGAGGTGGGGAGCGTATAAGAGCACGCGTACCTTTGGTTTCAACTCAACAAGTCCTTGTGTGTTGCGAATACGAGGCGCTTCTTTTTCCGTGTCGTGTGGTGGGGTTTGGTAGGGTTGACACCTTCAGATAACACGCGTAGTCCAAACCGGGGGACGACCAGGGCGCGGACCTGTCTAACGGTCGTAGCTGCACTTTTACTTAAGCAGTTAAATAGTTGGTAACACGACCCTCTTGAATTCCTGTAGACAGGTGATTAACTTCGAGTTCGTGTCTTTCTACCCACTACCGTTGTCCTGTGCCTGGGTTTCTGTGTCTTCACTTAAGTTGTTAGTCTTACCGAAAGTTATGTCTCTCTTTTATGCGGAGACCTAGCACCGGGTCAGTACATATCGGACTGGCAGTATGAGGTTAACTCATACGACACCGGACTTGGAGTTCTACTCGAGCTATATGTGTTCATAGTAAGGGTTCTATAACGATATGACATATCAAAACATTCATCCTAATAACACAGGTTAGGAGGCTGGCTAAAGTACAGACAATATACAGTGGTAATCCTTTTGCAACCAACTCAAAATAACAGACAAGACTTTCCTCACTATGGTCAAAATTTAAGGTTCCAGGGTGTAATGAAGGTAGGAACGTGACCCTTACAAAAATGTACCACCAGTAATTTAATGTGGTATTTTTCGTATATTAACAACCACAACCAAATCATTACGTCTGACAAAGATAACACACTGAATCTACTTCTAAGTCTTGTGTAAAAACTAGGAAATATAAGTCAACGTTCTTAGGTCCATCAAGGTATTCCCAAGTCGCTATGAAAAAGAACGTTGACATATAAGAATCACACGTTATCTAGGATATGTAAAACCTGGTTTATTCTTAGGAATTTTGTAAATTTGTGAAGATTACGACGTAGTGAGTATACGAGATAAAACTAATTGTATTCCAAAAATTTTATAGACCCGGAAAAAATACCAGGAGGGAAGAAACAAAAGTAGTTCACTAGAATTTTATCACCAACTGATAAGTCAACCAGTCTCTCTTTGCACGATATGCGCTCCCACCCTTATAACAAGTTTAGCGGTAAACATACTTCCGTCAGGAATTGTTATTGATGCTTACTGTTACTTAAGTTAGTCTCTCTCCGTTGGTGCGCTGGGCTAATGCTAAAGCTAATAATGCTAATGCGAGCAAATAAAATGGCGGCTTCACAAAAAATGTTCAGAGTTTTACGGGGCGTGGTTTGCAATTTCGCCCAGCCAATCAAAAATTGGAACCTTTTTCTCCCCAGGAAAGTCCCTGCTCTCTAGCAGGGACTAACAAGGGGTGAAAAGTTTCCCAAAAAAAAGTTCTAGTTCCAGATCTTTATGGTGTGAACGCAAAATCCCAGGAACTACCGGAACTATTCCTGGGAAAAGTACTCCGGTGTGAAAGTGCCTATTGTGTTTTTCTTAACTAAATATCTCTCATAGGTTTGTTGGGAGTGGCACCTTATTTTCCTCTAAAGTGACAGACAGAGAATCAGCACTTTTGAAACAGGGCTGAAACAGAGGGGTTTATGGGATGCTACAATGCACAATCTGTTTGGTATTTCGAGCCAAACACTTCAGAGACATGTTTTGATATAATTGAGAACTATAATATATTGATGAAAAAGAGTATAATAAGGGAGTTTAAGGTAACTGCTCTTTTGCCTAGTTTTCCTCTGCTTTTCAAGCGATTTGTCCAAACATCCAAAACATCTTGTGTAATATGTTCCAGTGTCAACAAAACCTTTTGCAAGTTCCAAGTTTAGGCTACGAGGGAAAAAAACATAGAAATTCCCAAGTTATTTCATAACATCACACACTGTATATAATGCACAACGAGAAGCATTTACAACATCTACAATATGAAACTTTTCGCAGTGAAAGTTTCAATGAAGATCAGCTCAGTGAAGTATCAAGTATAATTTAGTTTAGTCCCTGTCAACAATGGAACCATTAAGTTGCATACTGGAAATGATTGTCACACTTTTCATTGTGACCATGTGTGATTCACTTTTAACAGCACATTACCACTTGAAACCGCTCTCTTTAACCATAAGAATGTTTGAATATGTATATGTGAAGCCACAGCGTGTGGTTAGCTTGCACAATAATAACCAGAAAATGGCTGTAAACTGGGATTTCCGGCTTCATCAACATTCATCTGGTAGAGCAGTAGCAGAAGTGGTTTAGCGATAGTAACCACAGGGAAATGGTTTCAATTAGGGTTTAAAGGTACTCAACCATTTTCATGGACAAACTTACAATGTTAAAGTATGAAATTGTCATAGTTGCAAGAATCCACAAAGACCTAAAAGTAGCCACCACCCAGTGAAGTATTAAATCTAGTGGTTAGTTGGTTTCGGCGCATTTTAATGTAACATAATTATCTAATTTCATAAGATTAATATAACTAGGATTACAGTATTATTACAGCATGATGTAATGCTATTGTTTGCCTCTCCTCTGCTCTGAGGCCCAAAACTGATGGCCCCTCGGTGGGGCAAATTTAGCAATTTTCGGGCACTCAGTTTCAGTTCACCGCAGAAACAAAACATTGTCAATGTCTCCACAGATAATGAGAAAGGCCCCCAAAGCGTAAAATTGGGGTTAGCATTATATCAACTGACCTTTTAACCCCTTCACCTTGAAGTGACATCCCCATCCAACAAACATGTCCATGTATAAATGACTGTGTTCTTTAAGGGGAGATGGATGGTAAGAAATACCTCAAAGTGAAGTTTACTATCAAAGGATGATTCCTTGTAAATGGAGCCGTGATAGACAAACAGATAGTATTGACTCTGTTAGTCTATAACTGAAAACAGATGTGTTTTTTCCTCACTTTTGGAGCGGATCACATTGTAAAACATGTACCCTCATGAAATGTGAACACAGTGCTCCAGTCAGTGTGACCTGCATGAACATTCTTCTATATAAAATCACTCAGAGCTTAATTCAATAGGAATACAGTTGTTGAGTCTTTCACTTATCAATCATCTTGTTTAAAAAAAAAAGAAACACCCAGACAAGTTATGTTACAGTATGTCTACATGGCATGCTAGCCAACCGATTTCCCATGCATGGGACAAAATTCAACAGATGAGTCCTACAGTATAGCCCTACAGTATAGCGTATCCAAAAAAGTCCCACCATGACCGTTCATTGTGTGTAGCAAATGCTCTATAAAACAAGATATTAACAACGCAGATGTCACAGTAGAGCCAAATGATACCAACAGGAAATTGCTATAACACTTTGGAAATGTGTCTAAACCCAGTAGATTTCCTGACACACATAAGATAATCCACATGGTCTCAGTTGGAGAGCCCGCACTCCCCTTTTCAACACCGCTTGATAGGCTTGATTTGCCAGCTGAATGACTATTAATCAGTTTTACTTCTGTAACAATTGAACTCATGACATGGCAGAGGAAGTAATGACACCCACTGTGCTGTCATTTTTTTGTAATAAATAGACTGCTCTCAAAGCAAAGACCTCTAGAATATGAACCTCACATCTAGTGTTGATGATAAAAGGGTTGCTATAAAAGTGTTTCTATTTTGTTTTGACTTTATGGAAGAGTCTTCATCATCATAGACATTTATTTAAAAAAAAAACTGATGCATGGCGGATGCATCCGTTATCCCCAGAGAATCCAGGGAATAACCATGCATGACTGTTTTAACCACAAAAGGCGCTTTCACACCGGAGTACTTTTCCCATACTTTTCCCAGAAATAGTTCCGATAGTTCCTGGGATGTTGCGTTCACAACAAACATATATTTTTTTACGGGAACCTTTTCACCTCTTTTTAGTCCCTGCTAGAGAGCAGGGACTTTCCTGGGGAGAAAATGTTTCCAATCTCTGATTGGCTGGGCGAATTGCAAACCACACCCCATAAAACTCCGAAAGGTTTTTGTGAAGCCGCCATTTTATTTGCTCACATTAGCATTATTAGCATTAGCCCAGCGCACCAACGGAGAGAGACAAACTTATGGCAACACAAAATAAAACGTGGGATCGGTGGAGTGATGAGGAGATGTCGACGCTTCTGGTGATTTACCCGGGGCTTCGGGTGGCGACTTACTGCCACCCAAAGTCCCAAACTCCGGGGGGCTCCGGGACTTCGGGTGGCAGTATACGCCATGAAGTTGTTTGCGACCTGCCAGTAAACCCAAAGCAGAAGAAGAAGAAGTGACGTCAGCGGCTTCATTTGCGTAATCCTCCCTCGGGGACTTATTCCGGTGTGAACGCGATTTAGTAGATAGTTCTGGGGAAATAAAAGTTCCGGGGAAAAGTTCAGGGAACTATTCCTGGGAAAAGTACTTGGTATGAAAGCGCCTAAAGCTATCCAGAAGTGACATGGCAGGACGTCTGCATGGAGAAGAAAAAACAAATGAGTAATTTAGGCAATTTCACCTACACTATAGCCTCAGTCTTACTATTCCAACTGCCAAACAACATTAAACATGAAGCCCTAACTGACTTCAAATAGGCTGTTCTAAAAGTGTGTAAGCCTTGGATGTACCCAATGCTACTACAACTAAGAAAGGACTGAACAAAGCAGTCGCCAATAAGCAACATCAAGGTCCGATGAAAAGCTCTCCTCTTGCTTTTTAACGAGTTCAAGACTTAAATTGGATAAAAAAAGTGAGCCAACAACAATACACCATAAGGCGAAACATAATTAACTGATTCCAACTGATAAGAAAGGACAGAGAGCCAGCCAGAGAGAGGAGATGGGGCAAGAGTAAAACGGAATGTTGATCTCTTGACTTGCACATTACAGTAGTTGGCTCGCACCGCAGAGAAATCATTTCAATAAACCTTCTGGACATATAAACACTTTCCAGAAATTGAAACTTTAGGCTAGTGGAGACTTTCCAGAGACTGACGTCATTGACCTAATTCCTGCATATCACCAGGACTGTAAAACCTATAGGCATAAACACTTCAATGCATCAACGTCTTGTAGCAAGGTTGTGCTGCTTGAATAACTTGAACCAGTAATAAGGCCACAATCAATGACAATAACATAGCAACAAGAGAAAGGCCCATAGATTTTTGTTGGTAGGTATGAGTTTGTGCAAATCGAAGCGGCAGAAGCTTCCCATTTAGTATAAGAAAAAACGCATGTTGCTTTACCTGGTTTCAAAATGGTGGAACATGCTCTCCATTGATAACAGCAGAAATTCCACACAACTTTCGTCGTAGACTGAAAAAAACCATTTCCACTGCTTCTTTGCAAACATAATCTATTCTCATTTCTGTTTGTAGCACTTACAAGCGTTTGGCTCATTTGAAGCTAATGTAGCAAGATTTGTGCTCTTCTGAATGTACAGCCTTATGATTTATTGTACTTATTGTATGTTCTTTGGTGCGAAGGGACAGCGGGATGGTGAAGTGTGTTCCCAAAGCTTACAACTGAGAAACATGAGAATTTGCCATGCTAAAAGGACAAAAAACAAGATTCCTGTCATGGTTTACATGCCTAAATACATGCTTCACACAAAACAATCCCAAAATGAGGTTAACTCAACTGTTAAACACACCTTAGACACAATTTTGGTAGATGGTTGTGAACCAAACAATTACATTATAGGAGGATTGAGTGGTTGCAGGCCTACAGCACTGTGACCGAAAGCTCCTAAACCCTAAACTTTTTATAGAAAGTATAATGGTCATGGGGCAAGGAGGACCCTACATTTTAACCGGATGGGGTAACCAGAATCTTCTAATGTGGGGCAATACCTCGACATCATGAGATACTTTAAAGCAGGGGTGTCAAACCCAATTTCATGGCGGGCCACATTCGCATTATGGTTGCACTCAAAGGGCCGGTTGTAACTTTAAGACTATATAAAAATTACGGTGGCCGGCATGTGCAAATGCAGAACAACGGCCAAAACCACATACATTAGCAGGAAACAGCTGCAAATCCTGAAATGAAAAACACACAAACCCCGAAAAACAAACGCAAAAAAAACCGCTGCAAATACCAAAACGATATGCAAAGTCCAAAGCACGTACAAATCCCAAAACACATAAAAAAAATAAAAAGATTCCGGAAGTACTCCAGGCCTCTAGGTGGCGCGCTGCGTGGAACAGATTGACGTCTGACCAGTATGGGCTCAGAACAGTCTCATAATACACACATGCACACAGAAGGATTCACACTTGTATTTCCGGATCCACACTTGTGTTTTTCAATGCACACAAAAGGTTTTACATATGTATTTTTATTCAAAACATATTTGTTTTCCATTTAAATCCCCTGAACCTGCAAACACAAACCGCTTTCTGTGCATGGATCGCTGTGCATTCGTGTGTGGGTTTTTTGAGACTCCCCTGACGCTCACCCGATTCGTACTTGTAATTTTTTCTATCTATAGCCAATCAGATGTCTCCTTCGTTCTAAGCCAATCACATGAGCGCGCCCCCACAAGGGTATGATTTATTGCGTTCATGACACTTCATATACGCATTTTGCGCTGTCCGGTCAGCTTGCTAAACAGAGGGCGGAGCATCAGGTGATCATGCAGAGCTGCGTGTCTCCGTCATACCCAGCAGCTGATCTGATCTCTCTCTCGCGTCCGGTTACACTTCACTCGCGTTTATGTCCATATCAATCAGATCCAGCTCTCCTGATCGGCCTTTATAGAGAGCACCGATCAAACTATTTAGAGTGAATATCGGCCGATAATGACCGACGGGGCTCCCCCCCGTTGACAGTTCACTGTCTAGCACTGGCTTCGTAGTGCACTGATCGATTAGGCTAAGCTAACCTGTAGCTGCTCCCTCCACACTCACAACAACTCCATACAGACATAAATAAAGCAGCTGTATTCGCCATACAGGAAACACACATTTAAAACGGTTTTGCCTGCCGTTTTTGTGTACACAAGCATTCATCAATGGTTCGGAAAGTGGCGCTGTACCTTAATAATATAAAGGCTTGTATTTGCGTGCATTTCCTGTTCGGAAAGTGGCAATGTACTGAGAGTGGAGGTGTCCTGAGATTAGCGCCTGTCAGCGCAAAATGTCGTAATGAGCGTTTCGTCTGAGACAATAAATCTCCCTCGCGGAGTGAGCCTTTCGTGGCGCGACTCTGTACTGCGCGGGCGGTCGGAATACAGCAGACCCAAACACCTAGCCCCGCAGACCCCCAAAAACGACACAACTCCACCTCAGTCCCACACACGCATTCAACCCAGCAAACCGACATCACCAGTGCCCCCCAAGACCCCCAAAGACACCACAACCCAGCATCCCCCACTGCCAAGCAAGAACCAGCAGGAACGAACACCCCACCCCCCCAAACCCAAAACGACCACAAGCCCAGCATGGCGCCGAGCCGAGCCCAAATTTCAAACATCCATAGAACAGGCTGGGAGTGGGAGAGAACGCCGGCGGAGCGCCGGCGAGACCCCCAGGAGTAAGGGGCGCACAGGCCAAGCAGTCCCTCACAGTACAAATCAAAATCCAGTCAGAGACCGAAAAACACCCACCCCCAAACCCAAACCACCACAGACCCCACATCCCTACATACCCGTCCAAACGGCACACTAGCGCCACCCCGACCAAGACCCCCACTACTAAACCAGAGACACCCCTCAAACAGCAGCCCTAACCTAAAACGATCCACCTCCCCAGCCGCCCAACTATCACCACCACCACCCTTATAACAGTCATGCGCCACCTAAATTAAAACACCATGGCATCACCCACCTGAAACCAGAAATATAATCGAATAAACGCGAAAATACCCACAATACCAACATACCCCAAATATCAGACGTCACCAGTTGACGCAATAAACCCAGAGACCAACAGCCAAACGAAAGCGCAAAGTGTGAAAAAACTCTCCACAGCCGTCCAGGCCATCCACACAGAACACCTCAACATAAAGCGAAATAAACGCAAAAGATACCCACAAACAAACAGACCGCCCAAAACCATACATAAGTCAGAAAAGTGCCTCAAAAACACCAAAAATCACCGAAACGAAATCGGAAAGGCGAAAAACCAACCCAGCGGATCATCCGCATACAAAGCAGTAGCAGTACCGCACATTTAAATGCTGAAAATAAACTCGAAAAAAAAGCCATCAATACCTAACAACTCTCCAAGCATTGACATTACTCACAGTAACGCAATTAACTGATCCCAAAAACAGAAACACCAGTAACGAAGCAGAAAAATTACTCATGAACCCACCACACCATACTTACCAAGGCAATCCTGTTAAACAGTAATAACTACACCTCACATCCCCGAACCAAATAAAAAAATCACATAATACAAAACATGAACCACAACAACAAACAATAATAAAAAAATAACAATAACAGAAAACAAACAAAACAAAAAAAATACCAAAAGCCAAATCGATGTCAAGCCGAAACCACAGCACACATTACACATGATTTCCATGTCATCACAGTGCACCAAAATACTCGAACAAGTCCCAAACAGCCCACACCGCAAGCAAAATTCACGAAGCAAAGATAAACCCAGATAAGCAAGCTAAATTGTCTGATGTCTCCCAAACAAAGATAATAGCTTCCATCATTAACGAAATCGAAAAAAATTACGAAACGACAAAAGCTTCATCCCCACAAGCCACACCCAGACACAGCATTAAGAAAAATACAATAATAAACAGCCAAGACAAAAAGCAAACCCCACCACTACACATACAACCGAAATCCACCAGTACCATTGTGAAAACTTATCCAGAAAGACAACAAACTCCCCACTGTAATGAAGTGCTATCCAAGATACAGCCCCCGTCAAGCGACGAGACGAGCGCTGTCAACG
>NW_011333368.1:22590-43232 GCF_000735185.1 Notothenia coriiceps | reverse complement strand
TCCTCTCGCAACAGAGAGTGCAATCTACTGTTTAACCATAACATCTAGAGGGGCGCTGTTTAACTCTTTGTAAAATATTCAATGAGAATGGGGGAGAGATGGGCCGGCAGAATAATTACCGAAACTAACAAAGTGTTTTTGTTGAGCTGGTTCTTCCACCAGCTCAACTCTGTCCCTCATCATGAACGCAGGAGGCTGGCTGTATATCTGAACTCGCCCTCATCATTCTCTTTATCATCTTGCACTTGTTCTAAGCTGCTGCTGATAGTGCTTGTAGCAGCGCTGCTGCCAAAAAGGTCTGTCAATTTGCGACATTTATATGCTTCACCTGCGAGTGACTTCACCTTTTTTTTTCTTGCCTTCTCGGCCCCACCTTTTTCTTTTCGTTTTCTTTTATTTGTTCATTCTCCCTGTCTGCCGCGGCTGTCACTACCCGATCCGCATCCCTACCCGATCCGCACTTCGCATGTGCGAGATGGTCCGCCATATTGGACAACTCCATACGGCAACTCAAGTAGGACATTTGACGTCTAGACGGCTGCCCGATTTGCATCTTGCATGCGCGAGTCATAAACATCTCAAATATCTATACAAAAATATTTTCTTATTTTTAGGGCTGTCAAGTTAACGCGTTAATAACACGCAATGCAGATCGGGTAGTGACAGCGGCGTCTAATCCCTTCTCTTTGTGTGGCCGGTCTTTTTCTTCTTCGTGTGTTATTAATTGACAGATAAGAACCACACAGCTGCATTAGCGGCCGCTGTCGCCATCTTTCGGCCGTCAGCGCAGTTCCATGTGCGCCTAAAACCTCGTCTCCCATAACTCAAAGTTGTTCTCGTCATGTCGAATAACAACTTAAACCACCTTTGGCCTTCTTGACTGGGCCCATAACCTGTTACGTATTGCGTACTGTTGCATATTCAGCAGAAGTCTCCACGTTTGCAGTCAACCAAAGTAGTTTGTNTAGTGCTTGTAGCAGCGCTGCAGCCAAAAAGGTCTGTCAATTTGCGATATCGAGAAGGCAAGAAAAAAAAAGGTGAAGTCACTCGCAGGTAAGCATATAAATATCGCAAATTGACAGACCTTTTTGGCTGCAGCGCTGCTACAAGCACTATCAGAAGCAGCTTAGAACAATTGCAAGATGATGAAGAGAATGATGAGCACCTACCTTACCAGAAAGGTACCAGAGTGTATAGAATGTATTGTCTGTAAATAAATACTCATGTATTGTAAGGTAATGTTACCTCTCATTTATCATATATGAAGAATTTGTTTTCAAACATTGATTAAAGCCAAACGCCTGTTTGCGACTCCTCAGTGCACACAAAAACATAACTTGGAGAAAATAAATAAATACGGATATGTTATTTAAAACCACCTCGAATATGTTGTGTTAATGTTATGAAATGTTTTCTCATAAATGATGCGGTATATGGGCTCAGAACAGTCTCATAATACACACATGCACACAGAAGGATTCACACTTGTATTTCATGATCCGCAAAAGGATTCACTATTGTATTTCTGGATCCACACTTGTGTTTTTCAATGCACACACAAATGTGTTCCGTTTCATATACATGTAAATAAAATCGAAACACAGAAAAAAGTTTTACATATGTATTTTTGATCCACACATATTTGTTTTCCGTTTAAATCCCCTGAACCTGCAAACACAAACCGCTTTCTGTGCATGGATCGCTGTGCATTCGTGTGTGAGTTTTTTGAGACTCCCCTGACGGTCAGCCGATTCGTACTTGTAATTTTTTCTATCTATAGCCAATCAGATGTCTCCTCAATTCTAAGCCAATCACATGAGCGCGCCCCCACAAGGGTATGATTTATTGCGTTCATGGCACTTCATATACGCATTTTGTGTATTCAGCTTGCTAAACAGAGGGCGGAGCATCAGGTGATCATGCAGAGCTGCGTGTCTCCATCAGACTCAGCAGCTGATCTGGGTCCTCATTTATAACGTCGTGCGTAGGATTCACGTGGGAAGGTTGCTTATGTAGTAAAAATCCCAAAAATAGGTACAGAAATTTTCCGATTCACCAAACATTGTGAGGAAAGAGCGTACAGCACTTCCTACGCCTGTTTCCCTTTATAAATCAAAATCGACTCGAAATGTGGTGCAGCTTTTGCGGGCTTCACGTAACGCCCATATTTGCCTATAAATAGTCAAAGAAACGCCCATTCATTCATTCATTTTGACTGACTTTATGAAGAAGATAGCAGGAAATGAAGACAGAACAGCTAAAAAAAGACATCTCACACCGTGTCAGATTTTGGTTATTTTGGGGAGGTCGAGATAAATCATATTGTTTGGTGGATGCAGTTTGAACAAGAGTAGCAGCATGGAGGTCGGATCGTCACCACAATAAATAAATAAGTGGTCCGAAAAAGGTTAATGACAAAAAAAATACACATAGCCTTCCTCAGGCAGTGTGTTTGTATCGGGGAAAGGAGACACCCCCTTGATGAGAAACTGTAAGAAATGATTGGGGAATCCCTCCGGAGTGGAGTCATGACGACTGGATCTGAATTATGTTTTCGCATTTGGTGGTTTGTGTCCCAGCTGTCGATCAGCTGTGCGCAGCGTCTCCACTGCAGCCTGTGCATCCCCCCCTCGCAACTCTATATCCACCAGTTAAAGGAAATACAACTAATGTGTTGTGTTATATTAGCTGTACAATTGACCACATATGGTGTTCTTAGTTTCCATACCTCCTGTGTTTTACGAGCGAGTTATCAAGTAGGCGGCGAACGGCATAAAACATGATTAAAAATGATAGTATATAAAACCATGCTCGTATACAACCTAAAGAAATGCAAAACGGTGTCAGTTTAAAGTAATTCTGTCCTCCTGCTTACCACATCATTTATGAGAATACATTTCTTAACAAGAGAACATAATCGAGGGGTGATAACATTTCCGTATTTATTTATTTCTCCAAGTTATGTTTTTGTGTGCACTGAGGAGTCGCAAACAGGAAATCATTTTAAGATTGGCTTTTATCAATTTGTGAAAATGAATTCTTCATATATGCTAAATGAGAGGTAACATTTTATTGATGGTATTATTTCCACATATTTCTCTCCATTCTTCCTTCTGCCAACGGTGTCGAAGTTTCTCGTCTCTCCCGTTGTTTTGCTTAGTGCGTACGCATGGGTCAGACTTTGCGTGGAGGACCGCACATTTTCCCGCCAAGTTAGTTTTTTATAAACCGCAAATAGTGCGTAGAAAACTGGTGTACGCCATCTTTTGTGCGTACGCACCGTTTATAAATGAGGCCGCTGATCTCCAATATTAAGTCAATTGTTAATGCTCCGTTTAGGCTGGCATACTTTACACAAATGCAAAAGTTCAATTTGCACTAATTATTATTTGTATGTTGACATTAGGTTCAATGTGGAATACTAAGAATGCTGAAGGTGAAAATTCGAAATTATTCAAATTATAGGCACACTCTGCTAATGCTATCATTGGTAGNTCTTCCACGGTTCTTTTTGAAGCCGAATCCATCATCAACAGCGTCCCAGTAACGAGAGCATCCCAGATCCCAAATGAACTTGGAAGCCTTACCTAATCCATCTTTTGCTGCTAAACCAGCCATCTTTCGCACTGGACTGTTCATAAAGAGGACATATATAAGCGATACAGAGATGAGACAGATCTCAAGTACATCTCAGACTTGTTTGAACATGGATTAAGTCGTACTTGCCTCTTACTCCAGGAAGACAGAAGTGGTCAATGTCAAGCCAACTTCATACCAGGAGATAGTTGTGCGCTCATAGTCGATGACTACGGGCACCTCGTCAATTCATTGCTTACAGGAAGGGATCGATAAACCATTCCAGACAGAGAGAGACTGTACGTTCAGAGTGCGAGTGAAGACAAAACTAGCGACATCTGGAACAGGCCCTATCACAAAGATCTGCCTTCTACAGGAAGCAGAAGAGCAGTAAGAGCAGTTATTGAACTTCATAGACCTTGACATTGTCGTTTTTTCCGACGTGATAGTAAAGATCACTCCTTCATAGGCTAACAAATTATATATTTTTTTTTATTTTCAATTTTTTGCGTAAAGAAGAAAAGGATACTTTAACAAAGGACGTTTTTATCCTTAAAAGTTTTTTCCTTGATTGTCTCCTACATAATTTTTCAGTTGTGTAATTATTATGTTGATATAATTAGGGGCCGGAATGTAGGAGCCACATATGAAGCCATTTCTGTGTTTGTTACGATACATGTTTTTTGAGTCACTATAGGTGGTGGGCGTGTCATTGGATTTGTGTGGTGACGTTTGTGCTTATATCCGGTTGCTTTTACCTGCGCACTTGGTAATAGATGGGGGGGGTGAGCTAGAGAAGGACAATTTTTGTTGACCGCATGCACGCACGCATGCACGCACGCATGCACGCATGCATGCACGCACGCACGCATGCACGCACGCACGCACGCATATGGAATATTGCATTTTTGCTTTGCAAATAAAAGGTCAAACGCATACTGTGTTGGAAAGACTGAGTTTTTGCGCGTCCACAGTGTTTTTTCTCTTGTTTAGTCGTGGCACTTTGTTTAAGATTACTGCCGTAATAGTGAATATCGGCCGATAATGACCGACGGGGCTCCCCCCCGTTGACAGTTCACTGTCTAGCACTGGCTTCGTAGTGCACTGATCGATTAGGCTAAGCTAACCTGTAGCTGCTCCCTCCCTCCACACTCACAACAACTTCATACAGACATAAATAAAGCAGCTGTTTTCGCCATACAGGAAACACATTTAAAACTGTTTTGCCTGCCGTTTTTGTGTACACACAAGCATTCATCAATGGTTTGGAAAGTGGCGCTGTACCTTAATAATATAAAGGCTTGTATTTGCGTGCATTTCCTGTTCGGAAAGTGGCAATGTACTGAGAGTGGAGGTGTCCTGAGATTAGCGCATGCAGGCAGGCTCCATGGACCTGTCAGCTCCGGACAGCGCACAATTCGTACATGAAGCGCTACGTCATCAACGCAAGAAATCTACCCTCGTGGGGGCACGCTCATGTGATTGGCTTAGAATTGAGGAGACATCTGATTGGCTATAGATAGAAAAAATTACAAGTACGAATCGGCTGACCGTCAGGGGAGTCTCAAAAAACCCACACACGAATGCACAACGATCCATGAACAGAAAGCGGTTTGTGTTTGCAGGTTCAGAGGTTTTAAAAAGAAAACAAATATGTGTGGATCAAAAATAAATATTTAAAACTTTTTTCTTTATTTGGATTTTATTTACATGTATATGAAACGGAACACATTTGTGTGTGCATTGAAAAACACAAGTGTGGATCCGGAAATACAAGTGTGAATCCTTTTGCGGATTATGAAATACAAGTGTGAATCCTTCTGTGTGCATGTGTGTATTATGAGACTGTTCCGAGCCCATAGTTTTTTTCCTCGGGTCCCAGGAGGATAGGCTATATCAGAAATGACGCCATGTCTAATTAGTTACTTTACTGTACGATTTAACGTTTGCAGCCATGGTTACGGCTCTCTATCGTTAGCATGCTATCAATAACAACGCTAACTCTGATAGTACAAGTTAGTTGCTAGTGGTTAAAACATGATCAATGTCAAGGGACTTAAGCAAAAATTGAGCCTTATGATGTTACAATATACATACAGTCTTAAACAAAAGTGTGGTGCTTTGGCGACATGTAAAGACAACAAAAAAGACCTAACTCTTACCTGAACCGCAGTGAACTCCACCATCTTTTCCCCGTAGCGCAACTTGTTCCCCGCTGTGTCGCACACTCAAATTCGTGGTTGTGCTGAGGCCTAATTGTCAAGTGCACTAAGCTAGTTCATTTTGGTTAGGATACAAATCTTGACATAATTGGCTTGACCTTAAAACTTAACTAAGCAAACAAATGTCAACGTTTAACCAATCTCTTATCACAGGGGGAAAGGTTGAAGCCAAACTTATTTATAGACCAATTTATTGAATATCTTTGATGTATTTTTCCACACGTAGAAACAGGTTAAAAAAATCCTAAACTATCAAATCCCGCCCAATAAAATACAGAGAAGCTCAAGATGGGCTCTATTTGACAGCTGACACTAAGACCCGCCTTCTTCAGATTGACAACCAATAATAAACGACAAACTGTGACCAAGCTAGAATTAGATATTCACTTAAATGTTTCTTTACCATGTTCTTATGTCTACATTTGCAAGTTAGCACTGAACATAAAGTGCAGCTAGGCTTATAGGATTGTATTTTACATTTTTTGGAATGTGTATTGTTGAATTGCATCCCCTGTGGACCATGAATATCTGTAAACAATTTCAGATCAATCCACTCAAAAGTTATTAACCTATATTCATTTAAAAAGTAATGTATAGCAGCAATTAATATCTATGGATCTATACCCAAGAATGTGCAATTGATCTGGTAGATGAAATTAAGGAAAACCAGAACCTGCTGTTGGCACTAGGAACACATTTCTTCATGGTGGTGCTTAAGGAAATGTCAAGGCATGGAATAAATGGGCGATGGTAGTACAAAACATAAGAAGCCAACACCATGGTAGTAGTAGCAAGTTTGTTTAATTTCCTAATTGAGAACGGGATCATGATTCACATCATAACACTCATTATACACATAACCCTTACAGCAAAAAATATGCATTCAACACCTGAAGATGTAAAATAAATCAAAGCAAGGGAGTCTTCGATGCATGTCACTGCAAAAACAATAAAACTGGATGGATGTGCTATGGACGAGAGTAGTGTTTTTCTGTATTGTTTTTTTTGTCTCAGACTGTAACATACTGCTGGTGTGGTTGTAGTGTTTAATCACTTGTGCAAGTTTTGTGCAACACAACAGTTTTTTCATTGATTCAAAGGATATAGTTATTTTGTAGTTATGCTTATGCTGGTTACCACATACATATGCATAAACCCCATTGTATCTGTACGCTGAGCATTGTGAAGTATGTCACCTGAGAGCTGGGTGGTAATGTGTGAATAATCCACTCAGTCACTGAGCAGCCAGTCAAAGACTTAGGATAGAAACAGCTGTAAGAGGTACGGGTAAACCGTTATTCCCAAAGCATCCTTGTTATTATGATACAACAGAGGGAAAGCAACAAAACCACACACACACAAATTGTACATTGCTGAACACAGCAGACCTCATTTGAGTGACATAAGGCAAACCATGGCTCTGGTGATAGTGTGGGATACTGACCAATTAGTCCGTGCATAAAGACACTTCCCCTTAGGAAATATTTCATGGGCTTTGTTGATGTGTACTAATTAAGACTCATTTAAAAAGGAAACAATATTTTCAGTAGCAACAACGTTTTAAAAAGAGAGTAAAATGAGCGCACATTCCACCTTTTCCATTACAAAATTTACCACGAAATCTGCAGCCATCACTTTGCTACCGGCTGCTTGTTCATGAGGAAATCAAATAAAACAAAGTGACACATGCACTGAACATTTTGCATTCATTCCCTCCAAAGGTTTAGTGCAGAAATGTCTATGCTTAGCCAAATACAACTGAGAAGAAAATATATATAAGTAATAACTGTCTTTATCTTTGTGTATACCTGATGTTAAAAATATCCCCAATGTTAAACATATCCCCAATGCCTATGTATGTTTGAAAATTCATTTAGGCAGCAATTCAGACTTTTGTTTTTGTATTTGGAAGTCATATTTTAATACTTACTATTTTCCTTAGTCTAATGTAGGTACAATTGCATAAAATACAGGCAAAAACTTAAGGGAACTTACAGATCTGGGGATGTAACTTTAAGTCCAATTTTTTTTTTTTTAAATGCAGTTTCTTTCAATACAGATAAAACACAATTGAATAAGCCCTCAGATCATAAATCTAAATAGAGCTTTTGTAGCACTATTTTTCAAATGTTAAATTTGAGTACATTCACTTCTTGATAATAAATTATTTAAATATAATGCAGCGTTCACATTAACTTCTTTGGAAACTCCACTGCCTAAAACTTTGCAATGATAATGAGGTGAGAGCTACAAAAGAGCTGATATCGAGTCAATTATGTACATTTTACAATCCCATTAACTCCTATTGGCATTTCCTGAAAGGCTTTTGGACTAAAAATATGTACCTCACATTTTTCCTGCAGAAAAAAGGGTTGACACAAACAACATAACACAACAAAGGGTAACAAATAATATAAACAACCCAGGATAAGATAATAAATCATAAAAACAAAACGTACAATCGAAGGTATCGAGTCACAATGAGAGGTCCCATTTACACGCCAGGTAGCAAATACTGGACTGAATCCAACATCAATCTGTTCGGATACTTTCAGGTCAGGACGATAAGAATGCAGCAGTTAAAGGAAATAAATAAAGTCAGTACCATAAGTATGGGGGGACAGAAATGGGAACAAGCGGAGGAGCATGGAAGAGGACGTTGGATGGATGGAAGGCAGTAAGGACTAAAGAAAGTAAAAGGAGGTCGCAGATGTCTCACTCCGGAGCCCCGTTTGCCTTTTCTGTCATCCTCTCTTCATCCCCCATTTTCTGATGCTGCAGTCTGGCATAAGACACCGCGTCTCCTCTGAGGAAAGAAAAAGGGAACACAGGAGGCAAGAGGAGGAGGGTAATGAAAAGTAATGACCAGGGAGAGGGGGGGTAGAAACAAAGAGAGAGCGGGTATGACAGGAGAGTGTAACATTGTTAATTGCAAGGTTATGACATGGCTCACCTTATCAGAAGAGCATTTGCACGAATTAAGAGGCTCATTATTGTTGTTAGAAGCATAAAATAAAGATCTTATGAAGTCATTTTAATGTTGAAAAAGGAATTTAATGAGAGCCTGTTATAATATGACCTTTTAGAGGAGTGATTTGATGAAGGAAACATCAAGAGATATGAGTAATTGCAAAAGGTCTAAATTGCACAGCTGTTCAAATAGATTCAAAGAAATAGATGACACATTATAAGTGCATATTATATATTACGTCATTACATGTTAAATCATCTTACTTTTTGCCCAAAGATGCGAGGCCGTACAGAACTCCTGTAGCAAAGGCGATGGCATTTCCAAACAAGGTTGTGAAGGAGAAACTCAAGAATACGGGAAACAGAGCCAACCTGTAAATGAACAATAAAAGGGACGAAAAGTCAGTAAATGATATTAAGTACATGCTGGAGATAAAACAGCAACATTCCCAAGAGTGTCTCCAAATGCTTATGCAATATTTTTTCATGAAGTAAAGTACAGACTCCGTTGACATAAATGCATATTAGTTCTTACCCGCAGTAGAAGAAGGCTTTCTGCCAGGGTTTGAATTTGTCTGCACGGGCTGCTACTGCATTAGCAAACTCTATGAACTGGCAGCAGAATGGGACTTCACACAGGAACAGCACAAAGGCAGTCAACCTTAAGAGAGAAGAAAACCAAACACATACAGCAGTGAATATCAGCTACATTCAGGATTCATCCTTTTTCTCAACTTATTAAAGCCTAGGTAACATTGCAGCTAAGCTTTGACTGCAGACAGTTTTTTTTTATCTGGGAAGAAAACCAAAACCAAGGCTGGCTGAGGCCTGTGCTAAATTCTTCAAATTCTGGACAAATCAATGCGGTCTTTGTTACAACATGTATATTCTCAACAAGAATGTCTGAACGCCTCCGTCATTTGAGCAGCAAGTTGTGTCAACATGTCTACATGATAATACTATAAAAGATACATTTAAATGAACTGGTGGTACGAGTGCATAATGCTTGTAAAAAAACCTTCATAGAATTGCTCCCATGGATCATGAAATGTATTATAGTTTGTATGTTTCCTTTCAGGAGATGTCTAAAACAGTAACATCTGTGCCTGTAACTTATTACAACTTTAGTAGAACAAATAAGGTACTGTCTTATTCAAATAATAAATGATCATCGTGTTGTTTAAAACCACACCTTCACTGTGCATTGTGGCAAAATGGACCTGAGCTTGAATGAAGCACAGTACACAGAGCTTTGTACAGTCTAAATACGTGGTGTTATAGTATGTTGTTGTTGTTTTTTACTGAATTCCAACAGCCTATAAACCAAAAAGCTCATTTTTAAAGTTACATTTAAGTAAGCAGAACAAATGCTAAAGACTTACACCATCCATACTCCAGCAGCGATGTTTAAAGGGTTGACAGTAACACAGTTCCACACTCCTGACACGGCACAGGCTGCACAGAGTCAAGACAAAGTAAAAGGTTATGAGTAAGATAAGACATATGACCGATTATGAAAACATTAGACCGGACCATTAGTTATAAAAGCCATGATAACTAAATACTCATTTTAATTTACAGTGCTGGGTTAGTAACAGGTTAGTACAGGCTGTGCGCTAAAAACAGCAGAAGAAAATCAGCAATGCAGAACATATGGAGAATGTACAGTATGTGGATGAAATGCACAACACACAAACATATAACATATCTTTCAAAAGCAGCATATGACTGCCTGTTAATAAAACTATTTGTGAAAACATCTGAAAAACACTGAATACAATCCAGGAATCCAACCTTTATATAAAGAGGCAGTGAAATTGCCGCAGGCTTTATTTCCCTGCTATAGATTACTTTATGATAATGTCAGCATTTTCAATACAGGCCTTTTCTAGCTTTCACCATTACTATTATGTGTTTAAAATGTCATTATGTTACTGTGCCCCACATGCAGGTACATATGCACATAATGGTACCTGCCTTAAATCAATCCCTGACTATATGTTATCTTCAATGTGTGAAAAGTGCAATATGGGATAAGCCTGACCTCAAGGCTGGTGTTTTCATAAGTGGTGATCAAGATGTGAAATATTTTTGTGTGTGTGAGGTTCTGAAATAAGGTGTGATTTGGCAACATCATTGGACACACACATTGGAAGTGTGACAGTTAAAGCAATTTACACAGCATCAGTAAGTCAAACTATGTTGCCAGTCCTAGAATATATAAAATGCAATTATCAGTTGTTTTCAATCCAACACGAAGCAATCAACCATGCAACACTTCTGTGGTATTTGTAGTTTTTGCAAAATAAAAAAACAAGATTAAAATAATTGCTGTCACAAAAACATTTCCGATGATTTACTTATCATTTCATTTTTAGAACAAAGATAGATATTGTTTCCCTTTTGCTTTTCCTTCTCTAACAAGTCAAAAAGTCAAATGTGAGACAGATGTTTTCAATAGAGTAAAATTGCCCAAATGCCACACTTATTTATTTCACTACTGAGGAGTAAGGAGATGTTAAAAAAATATTCCTAACATTTGTGCCTTGGCATTTCTTTCTTATTTACCAATGTCAATTATTCCTCATTTATAATTATATGGTACTTAAAAGCACACATTTCTTTAACTAATATGCTAAAACTTTTGGAATTTTTAAATGGTTTGCGGCAAGATATACCAACACAAAGTAAAGTATTTGTATTTGAGAGTTGACAATGTACAGCAGTTTCAGGCTGAAACTCAGTGAGAAGAGAGGGTACATTTGCCAGTAGTGTGTATAAGCGACCTGTCAGTCGAGACTAGCCCACACTATCACAAACAATGGAAGAATAATGTAGTAGATCCAGCTTCTTTATACAATCCAGCCTCCTTAATAATACAGAGTCCATTGAATATGCAGTGCCCCAGCTGGTTAATGTGATACAGGCACTGTGGCTCTGGTGTCACTGTGAAGGAGAGCTGCAGTGCTGCTGGAAAACTGCAAAGCCAGCAGTAAACATAGCCTGCCTCGCACTGAGGGGAAGAGTAAACATACCAGCTATGGACTGTTTGTTCATATCATACAGATGAAAATCAGGAATATCATAGTGTTATGGAATGAGCAAGCCATGCAAACAGGCGGTGCCCAAAACTGTCTGCTACAGGGAGGGGACAATGGGCTGGGACAAAGCTGTAGTCTGGCATGGCTCAGCATTACAGTTAGGTATATATAGTATACACAACATGTTGTTGTTTTCCAAAATATTAAACTGATCCCCTTTCTGTCCTGTTTTATATTAATGCAGAAAGTGCAAACAGTATACAAGTATGCTGACAAGACAATAAATGTACCTGTTTCCTACAGAAAAGAGCACATAAGTCTTTGTAAACATTCACTGTACATTAAATAGACAGACAGATAGACAGACAGACAGACAGACAGACAGACAGACAGACAGACAGACAGATAGATAGATAGATAGATAGATAGATAGATAGATAAAGCAACAACAATGTACTCCAGATAGACAGTGTATATTACAATTGTGCAAAGTAACAAATTGTACTTTGATATTTACTTACATACTCCTCCTAAAACACCAGCAATTTTGCAGAGCCATCGGTACCACCATGTCATGCCATCATCCTCTGGAGGGGGTGCAACGGGGGCGGCTGCCTTCTCCTCGGTGTTCATTGTGTATGTCGATGATGGCTAAAAAAGCTAAACCGTATTTACAGATGTGAAGCCTCTAAGAACCTAGCACAATTAAGTTAGCAAGTCTAAACAAACTAACTGCTCACTCGTTTAGTAATACAAAGCGGTCCCTTTCAGCACTGCTGTATGAAATAAAAAATGTAAAGTATAATTAATTAGTTTTTTCCTTTGTTTCTTTGTGTTTTCCAGCTGAGCTGATGTTGCCAGCAGCTTCTCCCCGTCAGTTGGTACCAGCTAACCGGCTAGCTGATGCTAACAGCAGCGCCACCAGCTGCCGCTAGGAGTGGATATCAACACAGAATCCGTTTTGAATTTCCTTTAGTAATCAGATAAATGAGCAAAGCTTCTCTAAACTCTCCTTAAAAAGCTTTAAAGAATCCCCTCGTTTTGTTCGGGTTCAGGTAAGGTAGTCTGCTCCGTTGTTCTCTTCCCTGGTTACTCAGCCTATAAGAGCGGTGCATTGTGGGACGATTTGACGCACGTCAAGGTTTGTTTACATCAGCGCCGGCGCTGGTTTACATGTTTTTATCACCAGATTTGATTGTAATCTAGTTGCAATTGTCACAATGCCCAATGGTGAAAAAAAGTATTCAGATCCTCCATTTGAGTAAAATTACCCATTCAATAATGTCTGAATGCTACGTAACAAATAGAAGCCCTATTATTCAAAAATGATTAACAGCAAAATAAATGTTTAAAGTGTGTATAGAAACCAAACTGAGTTCCCATGCAATGAAACAGGTTTTATTGCATGGTTGAATGCACTTATTGTAAGTCACTTTGGATAAAAGCGTCAGCTAAATGCAATGTAATGTAATGTAATACCTGTTGTCATAATTCCTTCTGAAGTAACCTTTAATAAATCCCTTCATAATGTACTTTTATTGGACTTGCTGGAGAACAAAATCCCCAGTCCCCGTATTTTCTCAAAATCTAAAACAAATATACTGTAAATAACAGGGTGATTTTCAAGTCGCTATCTTCAGAGTTTTTAATAGTAAATAATTCCTTATTTATGTTTCCCTGGAAAGTGTTTCTTTCCTTTATTTCCTGAGGTAAAATTCTTGATTATTAAAAACCATTTCCCCCAACTTCTTTACAAATCAAGGCAAGAGAAAGAATCTTTTTCCATTATTAAATGTATCTTTAATCACTCATTCACACTTTTATATACAACACATTCTTCCCAAATCATTCATTATCCATTTCCTTTCAAGGAATTGCTTCATAACCACGAAGATTTTGCATCCAAAATGGTCTTTTAGCAGCTTTGTATTTGAATGCCTGCTCCACAAATATGAACTGTTTTTCAACTGAACTTCTTAACTTCTTCAAATTGGATAGACAAAAAAAACGGGACAAAATTCAGCTCTGCAGATAGATGACTGTGTCTTTTAGGAGTGGTAGATCAGTTATTTCAACAAAGTCTGCTCTAGCCAGAGTCAGTGTTTTTGGACTGATTGCATTCAGCCTTTAGTGAAAGCAGGCTTCTCTCACTCCGACAGCAGAGCGGCCACTCGTGGGCTCAGAGCCCTTCGGCTGTGCCTCCTCTCCTCCATCAGCAGCGACGGCCTCCTCTTCCCTGTTGGCGTGTGGCAGAGCATGCCATCGACGGTCTGCTGGGTCACCTGATCAGCCTGCTCCAGATCTTTCACTATCTGCTCCACCTCCAGCATGTGTGGACCGCCTTCAATCCGCAGGCGCAGCAAATCCACCTGAAACAGGTCATAGGACGCCACTGAGCTCACTAGCGGTTTTTCAGAGAATTACATATTCATATCCGTAGCTTTTTCATTTTTTATCTTGGGTTAAAATCCTTTAAACCACAGAAAAAAGCATTGACATTAATATTAATTGAAATGTGTAAAATATTTAATTAATGCACCCATAGATATCTGGATTTATTTTTTAAAGTTGATATGGAGCAAACTTACCACCTCCTGCGAAAATTCAGGTTTCTTGACAAAAGAAAAGCTCTTTGGCGTCAAGGCTGCAGACAGCAAGGATATGATGTCTGTCACTTCTCCTGACATTGCTAGTATGATAAGCTAAATCAACATTTAAAAGAAGAATATATTATTAACGGTCAACATAAGCAACAACTAGTTAAGTACAGCATAGTTAGGATGCAGACTTGCCTTTAAATTTTGACATAATAGGCTGTTAGGAGCCATTATTTGTGAGAACAACGACTGTGCCTTTTCTATGTCGTTCTGGAACCAAAAGAAAGGAAAACATATATTATTAATGACAATTTTATATTTTCACATCTCTGTGCATGAAAGAAAGGTGTGAAGAAGATCTTACTAACCTGTCGAAGTGCTAACGCTACAGCAAAGCAGAGAGCATGTCTGGAGATTTTCATCCCTTCAGTCTGTCCGCTCTCGATCATAGCAGTGCACATCCTGTAGGACTCTTCCGTGTTCTGAACAACATAACACACAACTAAATAACGGCAAAGAGATTGTACATCTTAAAACAATAACCGATGTATATTGGAACAGTAATGTTAATTATCTGTACATGTTGATTGGTTTGTTTTACCAGTTTATAGAAGGTGGCAGATGCCAGCGTGAATGTGTTTAAGTTGAATGGTACAGGTTGTTTCCTCATGGTGGTTAGTACCTCTAGGAAATCTGCAAAAGGCAAAGTTTGATATATTATATGTGATTATGTGAAAAATAAACACTTGAAGGTTAATCTGTCACATACTTTCATAATAGCCTTTAGTGAATAACATGTCTAAGGTGATGTTGAAAGACGTTGCTTCGCTGAAAAATCCACTCATACTCTGTTCAGAAAAGTAAAATGAAATGTTATTATTCCAACACTGTCTGATTTAAACTTTGTCAATAGTACCATAACAAATGTTTTTTTTTTTGTTTGTTTTTTACCTTATCCGTAATTGTAGCAGCAGCCAAGTCCTCCATACCCAGCTCATAGCACAGTCTCACAAAGAGAGGACCAAACCTGAAGTCTCCAAACATTAAGTTCCGGTTCTCTGCGTGATACCTAGTGATTGCAAATTAAAGGATAATAACAGATTAGATAAAATAATAAAAAAGGGTATTTATTATTTATACGGATATTAATGTGCAGCATTTGCATTACAAAATGGAAAGATTGAAAATATAAGACAAAAATAAGGACATGTAATAGCTACAATTCTAAAATTAGTGTAATAACATATGAAGGTCAAATAGATGTGCTTGTACAGTATCGAATTGTAGGTCTCAGTAGTGTAATAGTAGGAGGACATGGTTAAAGAATAATTAATTATATAAATGACATTGCACTAATGTCATATTATGTCCTACCAGTCAGTGGTAAAAAGTTGAGTTGTAATAATACAATATACATAAAATTGATGATGATAGTCAAAGCCATTGTAGGCATATTTTAGTTATCTTAAGTGAAGTTGGTAGCATCTGGTTTTGTTCAGTTTAATATTGGTTACGGCATTTTGGAGAATAAAAAGAGGATAGCACAATTATTTGATGCTGTAATGGATGCTTGAAATAACTATCAATACAGGATGTACCATACCTAGAGATGGCATCTCTGGCGATCAGCATGTCATCTGCGGATTGGCACACGTGAAGGAGAAGCTTCAGCTCATCTTTCAGAATCAGGTCATTCCTCTGTAGCTTCTGACTGAACAGCTCAATATAATTTCCTGTAAAATAAAGTAAAGATATAAGCTCTTACTTTGTGGATCATAATGCAGGACATAAAACTGCAGCTTTAGAAAGATTAAGAATAAATAGTTCACCTTTAGCTCCAGTGAGAAGGTGAGCCACAGCCAGCTTACTTTGCTGGAATTCTTGTAATTTGATAACTTCTTGTGATAACAAATGCCTCTTAGCTGCAAAGAAAAAATACAGTGTTGAAAGAAGAATTCAGATATTTTAATTAATCAAAGTAACAAAACTACAGTTTAGAAATACCCCTAGATTCCAAATTCAAAAGCAAGTATTAGCACCAAAATACTCAACGTACCAAAACATTTCCCATATCATTAACATATTTATCATACTATAGGATTATAATAATTAGTGATGCATTAATGTGCGTATCATTTTGATATTGCTGCTAGTAAATGTGAAACTCATTTTATAAATAGGTTGTTAGCTTGACCTGTTTTAATATAAATTATGTATTAGTTTATTCATATGTTGTATTTATTGTATAATTATGTTGTTATTGTATAATCAGTATGTAAAGTACAATATTTACTTACAAATATAGTAGAGTAGAAGTAAAGAATTAACGTTTTGCCTACCAGTCCCTCACACTTCTACTGAAGTACATTACAAGTTAATGTACTTTCCATCATTGCCAATAACTCAAAAAAATCAACTCAATATTGAGTAAGCTTATACCTGTATTACGAATGTCCAAATGTAATGAATGAGACGGACATACAACTGCTATACAATGCGAGTAAAACTGCAGGTACACCGTGTTTTGGTGGGTTTTTATGACGCATTAAAGACATTTACAGGCAGCTGTAGTATCCTTGTTATGTACATGCTGCCAGTG
Organism: Notothenia coriiceps; assembly: GCF_000735185.1. Classification (NCBI taxonomy): domain Eukaryota; kingdom Metazoa; phylum Chordata; class Actinopteri; order Perciformes; family Nototheniidae; genus Notothenia; species Notothenia coriiceps. The sequence continues at coordinate 26,227 of NW_011333368.1, read as the reverse complement.
TAGCATCTCTGTCTGTTAAACCAGCTAGCTTTGAAGGTCACCTGACAGGAAACATATTGAAAAGTTGTGTTAAATGTACCTCCTGTGCAGCATTCAATCCACCCTGGCTGTAAAACTCCAACAAACAGTCCTTTCGAAGGTTCATGTACCAACGACCGACATAATTTACCAATCCTGGCCAGCGCCATCATGGATATATAAGTAAGAACTGGAGTGGATACAATATGGGGAGGCGGGGTCTCGTTCTTTCCTATGAGAGCTGCTAGAGAGGCGAAGTCCCGCCCATCTACTTCCGACCCATGGGGCCTTCGGAATTCGGAAAAATTATGTATTGAAGTCAATGGGAGAGAAAACTTATCTTTCGATCCCGTTTGAATTGTGCCACGAATTATACATATGATGTTTGTCAATCTTAAAAAATAATTTCCATGTCAAAAAAGTCACAGTTTGTCATAAAACTGTTGAAATATAAGACTAGGAAAAATACACAACTAGAAAGACTACAAATCCCAGAATCCCGGTCCTGCATGCTGGCTCTTACGGACAGTGGCGGAGCCAGGACATTTTCTGTGGGGTGGCCAGGATGGAACCAGTGATCATTTTGGGGTGGCATTGAAATCACTATTATATGAACATAAAAATACATCTCACTATAAAATGAGGGGTTGTTTAAGGCACCTACAACACACCGCTACATTAGATCAAATAATATTCAGTATATCTAACTATTTTTTTCTTATTCCCACGGGCAAAGTATCAGCGAAGCTTACATTATACAAATATACAGACTGTTTAGCTTATGGTGATCAGCAGCCCTATGAGCTCATTCTCTCAGTGTACCATCCTAGTACCAGGAGTATAGTACTAGGAGCAGTGGGCAGCTATTGTACAGCGCCCGGGGAGCAATGGGAGTGAGGGGGGAAGGGGGATGTCCGGTGCCTTGCTCAAGGGCACCACGGCAGGGCAGGAGGTGAACTGGGACCTCTCCAAGTAGAAGTCCACACTCCAAAAGTAGGTCTGGTCGGGGACTTGAACCGGCGACCCTACGGCTCACAGTCCAAGCCCCTACTGACTGCCATAGATTTAGTCCCTAATTTTGCTCTCAGTGCACCAGATTGATGCATTTAACTTCAACATTTAAAACATGTGGACCCCCTAGAGGAGGTGAGGTCCACTACCTGCCCACACCCCCTGTTAAATTGTCTCAGCCACATTGAGGATGCTTCCTACGCCCATGTTTTATTCCATGTGTCAAGTCAGGCAAATTGGGTCAAAATGTTATTGCATCAATGATCTGTTAACATTAAAATCACTAAATATATGCTGTAACTATTTTGCTCTAGGCAACCCAAGGGCTCAGTTAATACGATTACTATATGAATAATTGTCCAAAATAACATAAAATGCATAGGGATTTTTGTTAAGTAACATACTTTCGTCGCCGGCCGGCCGATACATGCCGCGCATTAAGTGGGCCTGTCTGTCAATTAATCCCCGGGCCACTTTTTCCCCCCAGTCTGCCCCTGGTGCTAGGTTACATTAAAAACCTACAAACATATCATCCTTCAGAGCAAATTGGTTAGAAGAAACTGTTCTTCAATCGCCCCAAAGTTTATGTCATGAGATTTTCAGGTCTTGACAGCATTTTTTAATTGAGTCGAAAAGCTGTATGACTTTATGAAAAATACCTTTTAACATGACACATGAAGTGTTGGCATTTCCTGTTGATTTTTTCACATTATTAGCTTGATAACAACATTGAAAAATAAATTACTTTTATAATGAATTTGACCTCTTATCAAAGATTCCTTTATTTGTGACTTTGTCAAACTATGTTTTAATTTGTTCGCTTCAAAATGCAACCCATGCAGGAAAATTGTTTTGAGTGTGGTTTTCTACAAACAGTATATTTTGTTGTTATTGTTTAATGTTCATGTTATTTTAAATATTAATACTTTGAATTTAGTCACTTTCTAATTTCTTATACCATTAACTGTCACTTTAGGCAGACTACTTTAAAAAGCTGTGTGCAGCACCGAGGATCAGCCGGCTGAGGGGAAAGGAGGTTTATGATGCAAGAGGACAACTCTCCATTGAGGCAGATGTCTTCTGCATTGTCTGCAACAAAGAAAAGGTAAAACTTATGAGTACATTTGGCCTTTAATTATATAATCAGCACCAGCTATATATTATTTCCTCACATCAGATGCTAAAATATAACTTCCTGCTTGGACTGTGGCGGCCGCTGATATTGCAGATTAGATATTCAGTTCAGGGAATGCATCGAGCGTAAAGATTGAACAAATAAAGGTTTGACAAAGAAGATGGGATTCATTAGTGGTGTGCCGATGGTTTGAAGTGACAGTGAGGGATGTGAAGAGGCAGCTGGAGGCAAGAAGCGAGCAAAGACGATACCAATCAGAAAACCGACCCTGACCTTTGACCCTTGCCATTTCAGTTTTTACTGTATCACAAAAGCCCGAAAGATGAAATGTGACACGATGAACCGAGATCAAGCTGAGGACACATAACCAGGGCTGAGCCAACGCTTTTACTCAACAGTATTACTGAGTGCTATCACACCATTGTCAGAAGGAGGGGGCCAGTTCCTCAGTGCAATGACATATTATGATAATTATAATAACTAAATCAAGTCTTTTCCTTGTAACTTTACTTACATAGCCTCAAGCTACAAATCACAATTTTGCCTTTACCATTTGCAAAGCATAGGACACCATCTGTCCAAAGACACTGTTCGTAAATCCTATGTTTTGGATAATCTATTCAAATACCAAAGATTAAGATGTATAACAACACAAAAACACAAAACAATTTAAGAGAAAGCTATTCTAAAATAATGTTGTTAAAGGTGAGGTTTTTGTAAGAAATGTGCCTGTATTCAGCGTTAGATTATACAGGTGTTTGCCTGCAAAGCCCACCCCCACACACTACTATTACCACTGCTAACAAAGACTACCAGAGGATTTCAGGCTGAATTCGGGCTTATATGTTGTTAACAGGAAATCCTATGTATACCTAAAGGTAATCATCAAAACCTTAACACCTAGTGTAAGCCATACAGGAAACTAATGTAGGGCTTTTATTTCATTGGCGTAATAAGTATTTTTTCTATTGAATCTTGTGAGTAGGAAATAAATTGCTTAGCCACTAGAAGCTTGGAAGTTTTGTATTGATAGCTGCAGAAATGTGAGGTATATATGTAAATCACATGAAGATCAAATTAGGCTTTTGTCAATGATTACCGGTATAATTTTGAATGAAGCTTTATTTTGGAAGACCTAAGTGTCAGGAAATGAAAATATAAAAAAAAAAGAATTAGTTCACTCATTTCGGAGGCCAATCCAGCGGAACCCAAACACATCCCAATCTTTTCTCTCCATTTAAGCTGACTTAATAAATGTTTTTTTTTATTAAGGCACACAGCTTTGCTCCAGGGTCATGATGGGGGGGGGGGTGCTATTGTCAGTCTGCACCATTAGCACTAATGTGTAACGACAGCAAAAAGCAGTGCAAGTGGTCTGTGAAAACAAGGGTGTGCTGGGAAGAGGATGTTGCGGAAGACGAGGGATGAGAAGGCGATACAAGATATTAACCCATATTAACCCCCCCCCCCCCC
>NW_011333368.1:9284-22574 GCF_000735185.1 Notothenia coriiceps | reverse complement strand
CCCCCCCATCCATGTCATCAATATCAAGTGTGACATGTTTGTGGAAAGTAGCTTGTTGTTTTGTTTTTAAAGAACTTTCTCCTTGTTGGTGTTCAGAGCATGTCCTCAGCTGCTGTCTCCAGCCTCTCTGGGCCCAAGGAGGCTCTCCTGGACCAGCAGAGAGCTGCTGACGTGAGGACTGCTGCTCAGTGGATCAATGAGCCTCTGAGCAGCATGCTGAAGGGCACGAACCCCTGCGAGCAGTCCGAGGTGGACCACATACTCAGGTAGTGTTCAGGTGGTTTTTCTATTTTGCCGTGGTGGGTTTGCTCTTTTGTGGGGATATCGTCATCTGTTTCCACGTATTCCACTGATATAATAAAGGTGTGTGCAGTTATTTGTATGTACATTTTATATTTGTCCACATTTTGTTTTGTTGTCGTTTTGAAAAACCCTGCTTTCAAAAGTAGCAACCTTGAATAATTCATTTAGATTTTTCTTTTTGTTAAATGCTGCTGACAAATATTGGTACTAAGAAACATTCTGGGAGAAACCAAATACTTTGCCATTTGAAATGTTCCAATTTCACGCTCATTGGATGTGTCCCTGGTTTCTCAGAGGGAGCTTTGCAGTTCTGATTCCTGGACTCCAGAATGAAACATTCCTGAGCCCGGTGGTCACGTCACTAAGGAGCTTATTTAAGAAGCTTAACCAGTGGTTTATAACTTTACAGAAGAAATGTTGGAATTCCAAAATGTATTGACTTAAATAACTGACAAAAGGGAACCCTTCGGGGTTGCGCTTGGAACTTGTTTGCCTATTGTCACAGCCCATCATATCATATTGATGCACTGAGCTTTTCCTATTGGTTGCTTTTGCATTATGTCTCCTGACCCATAGAAAAGCTTAATGAGTACTATGAATCATTATGGGGTGGGGGTTGATGTGAACAACGCTTAATTGAAATTGCACTGCCTATCTTGATTCAAATTTGAAACATTAAGCAGTGGAAATTGTTCAGACATAACAACCAGAGTTTCCAGCTGATCTCCCGTCAGATTAGACTTCACTCGCGTTTATGTCCATATCGATCAGATCTATCTAGTTCTAGCTAATGATATGACTACCTGCTTATCAAGACACCTAAACAATAAGCGTCGCTATGCAACCGGGTGAGGCCGCAAAGTATAGCGCAGCATTATGCATTTGTTTATGCCCACTGGAACCCAGAGGCATTACCAACAGGTCAACGCACAATCAACCCATACAGGACATCTCTTTCTCCACATTAAGTGTTAGACATTAGAATGGACTATTCTTGTCTGTCACATACTATTCTTGTCTGTCACATACTATTCTTGTCTGTCACATACTCTTCTTGTCTGTCACATACTCTTGTTGTCTGTCACATACTCTTCTTGTCTGTCACATACTCTTCTTGTCTGTCACATAAGTGGCGCAACTGATGCGGTATTGTGCTATGTGGAAATTGTTTTGACCGGACATTTTGACCGGAGAGATTTAGATTTGCCGGTCTTCAGCATATTTTACCATTCAAAGTCTGGTAATAATTTGTTAACGGAAACTCTGATAACAACCTATATCTATTTGGTTGTCTTGCTTTATTTTGTACAGATTGATAGAGTACTTTATGAATCTATTTTGCAAGAAAGACCTGAGAACAGCAGGTGAAATAGAATAGTGTTTTTTCCACTGAGGCAATAAGAGCTTCTAGACTAGTACTGACCCATTGCCCAGGTATTTATAGGAAAAGGGCTATAGAAATGAGCATCATACTGGATGTGTGGATCGCAGAAGGATGGTAGATAAAACTAGATGCCATCTAGTTTTTTTCAATTTTCACAACACAATAATGACGTAGCACATACATGACAAGTACATAATTACAAAGCAAAAAGACAAAACATGACAACAACAAAAAAATCAAAAAAACAGCTCAATCTCAAACATACACATATGTAGGTAGTTACAGGAGTATCACATTTATGATTGATGATGAATTTTTAATGACAGGAGATTCATGATATTCGTTTAACAATAATAGCCGACAATTCAGGTCCAAGGAAATCTAAGTAAGGCTTCCAGATTGTATAGAACTGATCTGATTTGGCATGTGAGATATTTGTGAGATATTCCAGGGGAACCAACTAAAATATAATGTTGCGCCAGCCTTTGAGAGATGGGACCTGATCCTTAGTCCACTGTAACAAAATATTTTTCCTAGCAGCAAAAGTAAGGACATTATATAATCTTCTGTTCGCAGCAGTAGGTAGTGATTTGACTGGTAGACCTAAAATCAAAGACAGCGGGTCCATATCTAAATGTCTATGAAATATCTTCTCCATTTCAACTAATATGTCAGACAAATATTTCTGAAGTTTGCAGCATGACCAGAAGCAATGGGTCAGGGTTCCTATTTCTGTTTTACATTTTAGACACATGGGGGAGAGTGAGGGGTTAAAACAGTGCCTGCGATTAGGGGATATACTGTATGTATCCTATGTATAATTCTCAACTGCATTGCTTTTGCTCTGGCACATATGGATATCTTTTTGGCATAATTCCAGACATCTTCCCATGTCTCCTCATCGATAGTCACTGACAATTCCCTCTCCCAAGCCCCTTCGCCTCTTTGCGTATTATTAGGAGTCATGCCTCGCATTACTTCATAAAACAAACTGAGAGACAATCTCCCTGGTTGACGGTACAGGAATTTCTCAATGACAGATACCTCCCTGTGATCTATAAGGGTTGTATTGCTAGCTTTCAGCAGTGGCGTAAGAAAGGCTTAACTAAATTGGGATCTGCAAAAAACGAAAGAAGTCGTGCCTTGGGAGCTGATACTTTGTCCTTAATTGATCAAATGACATGAGACAACTGTCATTGAACAAGTCCCCCAATTTAGTTAAGCCTTTCTTACGCCACTGCTGAAAGCTAGGGTCCATTACTCCTGGCAAAAAGTCTGGGTTGTTGGTTATCGGGGTGAAAATGGAAGTCAATTTGAGCCTCCCTTCCATACGGCGAGATGACCGCCATGCTTTCAAAGCATTAATTGTGATTGGGTTGGTACATTTTTCTTTTATGTTTTTAAAACTCCCAAAATACAGTAAGTCCTGTAGAGCACATTTTGATAATGAGGATTCAATATCCAACCATGTAGAAGAGACATCATTCTTTATCCATTGAGATATTGCTGTCAGGTGAGCACAGAGCTGATACACTTTAATATTTGGCAGGTCTAAGCCACCCATAGAGCCAGGCAGCTGCAGCACTGACATTTTTAGTCTAGGTCTACGTTTGTCCCATATGAAAGAGCTAAGCCAGCTGTTCAGATCCTTAAGCACCCTGTATGAAAATAAAATAGGAATCATCTGAATGGGATAAAGCAACCTGGGTAATACATTCATTTTAATCAGAGCTATTCGCCCAAGCCAGGAGATAGGGAGTGAGATCCATCTAAATCTTGTTTTACCTTACCAAATAATGGAGTAAAATTGGCTTTGTACAGTTGATTAAATGACGGGGTAATACTAAACCAATCTACCCTCTCAATGAGAGCTGGGACTGATACTGTATCTAAGGCTGGGATAAAAACACTATGACGTTGTCCGCATATAAACTTATTTTATGACATATCTCTCCAAGCTGCAAGCCATGTATGGAAGGCGTGGCTCTAATTATCTCAGCCAGTGGTGAGCGCAAAGAGGAGAGGAGACAGTGGACAGCCCTGCCTGGTGCCTCTATGTGTTGGAAAGTACTCTGATCTTAATCTGTTAGTTACAACAGCTGCTTGTGGGTTGGTGTACAATATTCTCACCCATTTCAAAAAGTTATTGCCAAGACCAAATTTGTCCAATGTGTAGAATAGGAAGGACCACTCTACACGGTCAAATGCCTTCTCTGCATCCATGGAAATCACCAATCCATCTATAGAATCATTTTCAAAGGCCTGTATAACATTCAAAAGACGTCTTACATTGTTTGTAGAATCACGGCGTTTTATAAAACCAGTTTGGTCCTCTCTAATTAGTATAGGCAAAAGGTCCTCCAAACGAGTTGCTAGAACCTTAGAAAGCAATTTCCGGTCTACATTCAAGAGTGCTATTGGCCTGAAGCCTAGGAGGCACAAGATTCTGGGCATTTTCCCTTTTTTAATATAAGAGATATGTTTGCTTCTCTCAAAGTCCGCGGTAATTATGTCGTAGTAAATGAATGATTAAGCATTTCGAGTAATGGTTCTAGAAGCAGGCTGCTAAATTCTTTATAAAATTCACAGGTTAGTCCATCTGGTCCTGGTGACTTTCCACTCTGGAGATTTTTAATGGCATTGATAAGTTCCTCTTTTGTGATTGGGCCATTAAGGAGGCTTCTTTGTTCCTCTGATATTGTTGGAAGATTAATCTTAGCAAAAAAGTCCTCCATTAAATGAGGCGCTTCACTTGTCTGCTCTGAACAATACAAATCCGTGTAAAATGTTTTGAAGCAGTCATTTATTAATCTATTTTTATATATTCTGTTACCTTCTGAATCAACAATGGCAGCTATGGACTGGGACTCTGCTTTTTTTTTGGCAAGGTACGCAATACAGTTCCCTGGTTTATCACCATGTTCATAAAACCTTTGCTTAACATATCTAATTTTCTTCTCTGCCTCTTTAGTAAGGAGACAGTTTATAGCTGATTTGAGGGCAGATATTTCTTACCATAAAGTAGGTGATGGTGAGTTGATATAAGCTTTTTCCTTGTCTGTCAGTTCAATTGCTAAGTTATTGCTCACCTGCTTCTCCAGACGAGTCACTTTAGACTGTAACAGATCAGCCGCAGTTTCCACGTTTACAATTCTGTCCTCAGGCTCGCAAACACGGGCTACAAGCGCCTGAATTTGAGTTGTTTGATCCTTTATGGCTGCGAACACTGCGTCTATTTTAGCGTTGAGAACCTTAGTTATCTTTTCTGTAATGTTGTCCATTGTTTTTAGAATATTTGGATCCGTGTTACCGCTGCTGCTAGCATGTTCAGGTGCGCTAGCTTGTGCTCCCTCGCCATGCTCCTCCTCCTCTGTCTCGGTCGTCTTTGCTTTCTTTTGTCTGGGCATGTTGTCCGAAATTTTTGAAAAGTAGTACTCCAGGGTCATTATATAGTAACAACGATCATAAACTCTGATAATTTTGCCATGAAATGTGATTAATAAACGGATTATTTAACAGTTGTAGCCGGAGCTCAATGAAACACGTCTCTCCTCTATGCCGCCATCTTGTTTCCTTTCCGACACCATCTAGTTGACTTGTATTATGTGCATTTTGCCCCGTTATCTTTGTTAAAGATCAGCCTTCTTTAGAACGCGTTGTTTTTCTGACCTTAAACTTGTTTTGCAGCAACTTCTTTATGGCTCGCTACCTGGAAGACAAAGACATCCAGAACAAGGAGAAGGAGGAGCTTGGTCCCCCCTCGGAGCCTGAGGTGGTGCCGTCTTCCCCACTCCCCGCACCGAGCAAAGACAAGAAGAGTGTTGATAAAGGTAGAGTAGAGACTGGACATGCTAATTATTTCGTATCAAAATCAAATGAGCAGCGCAGCCAGATACTGAACCAGAACACGTTTGTGTGCTGGTTTTTCCATTTAATGTTATGCTGTTATGGACATTTATTACATTAGAAATCAGTTACATCTTCGGTTTGTACAACATGACTCTCCTACCCTTACAAATAAAAATCATTCAAAGCCTTAAAGGTCCCATGTCGTGCTTTTCTGGTTATTGCCCGTCCCCTTGTGTGTTCTGTAGCTTCTGCATGTAAACGGTCTGCAGAGTCACAGACCCCTCAAAGTACACCCTGTAGCGAGTAAAACTCCAACAAGCCGTTTAGGACAGAGAGTTAATACACATACTTTACAGAGATGCTGTATGAGAAACCAATGTGAGTTTGGAAAATTGCACAGTATAAATCTATTTTAGTAGACCTCAACAATGGAATTATGATCAGTAGAAATGGCCATGACATGGGACCTTTAATACAAGTATTATCTGTATCGGTACCATTAAAGGTACAATGTTTAAAATAAGCTTTTTTCTTTTCTTTTAAACATAAAACAATAAAACATTCATCAATATCAAACAGGTTACAGTGTTTGACATATTGTCAAAAGTCTGACCTCAGACCAGAGGGATAAGTACATGACCCAGAGTGGGGGGTCAATAATACAGTCAAGGTCTGTGTCTGTTTTAGAGTTTATTTATAAAAGTGGCAGAGCCGAGAAAACTCTTCCTCCCAGCCGTCAGGAGGATATTTACCTGCTCTTCCAGTTCTCTGCAGCCTCGGGAAAGTCGTATCCCAGAGGACTGCAGACCTCCTGTTGCAGATCAACAATCCCACACAAGGATTAATAGATAGCATCGGGCCGGCTGTTCGATTAAAAAAGATTGTTTGATCACATTTTGTGTATTCTTTCCCACTGATTGACTTACAGGCAGGCATACAGGTATTACACAGGAGTAAAACAAACACTGTAAATGTATCAACACTAGGAGAGAGAGAGAGAGAGAGAGATATATCTTCTCCACCAGTCCTTGATATTTCAACCAAGACCAGGTTGCAAAAGAAATTTGCATTGTGTGCTTTAGATTCTTGACCTCACCTTTTTTTAACCTGAAATTGGTTAAAAGAATGGCTAAACATTTTAGTCTAAAAATACCTGGATCTTGCCGGCTATCTTACGCATGTAAAGTACGTTTTTCTAAAACTCTGCCATCAGTGATACTTCTTATAAATATACTAGTGGATGGATTTTGAAATGTGATGATGTGGGAGCAAAACAATCTGACACCTTAACCACCTTGTCTTATTTATTTTGCTCATTTCTGTTGCTCTATACCGTACATCACCTGCAAGCCTAAAATCAGACTGTGAGATCAGACTGCTGTTGTTTGTTTCCTTCTTTAAAACTTGTTTTGCTTATATCACAGGCAAGAAGAGTACCACTGCAGAGAAGCAATTACCTCCAGCAGAGCCACCAGAAGCAGTTTTGCCTGGGAGCCTAGCCATCGGCTCAGTGTCTCTGGCTGTGGCCCAAACTGGAGCAAAAATCCAGGGCGTCCCTCTTTACAGATATATAGCAGCTCTGAAGAACATAAAGGTTAGACCACACAAGCACACACGCACAGTGTATATTCACTAACACTCCACTGGGAGAAAAGTGTAATGATGTCTTTAACAACTGTACTCAGGATCCCGCACAGTTTCACATCCCAGTGCCTTTAATAACTCTGCTGAGCTGTGGGAAAACTTCTACTGGGAAACTGAGTTTACTGGAGGAGGTCATCCTGATCCCCAAAGCTGGACAACGAGTCAAACAAGTAACTTTCAAACACCTGAAGTTACATGTTATATCTGTTAGTAGTAGGTAACCTGGTAATGTATACAATTATAGTGCCCTTTGTGCAATTTATTTAGCTTCCTTTGTTCATGCTACAATGTGTTATTGGAACGACACCTTAGTTCTTCTATATTCAGTTTTCACTGCATTGTGAACTTGTTCCACAGATCATCACAAAGACCCTTGAGTTACAGAAGGAGATGATGAGAATAATGAACACTTCAACAAAGCATGGGGTGAGGGGAACGTGTTTTGTCCTGCCGTACTGTAAGAATAGAAGTGAGTTAACATGGGCTTTATGAGAGCACACAATGTACACGAGGCAGAGTTCAAGGCCTTTTAATGAGCGTTCCTTAACGTTACGTAAATAAAAGATTATTTTCCATTGTCCTTGCTCGTGTTTTGTCCTGCCGTACTGTAAGAATAGAAGTGAGTTAACATGGGCTTTATGAGAGCACACAATGTACACAAGGCAGAGTTCAAGGCCTTTTAATGAGCGTTCCTTAACGTTACATAAATAAAAGATTATTTTCCATTGTCCTTGCTCACCTTCAAATTAACTCATGAGTGCAGGCCTGGAACTCTTTCAGAATGCTAAGCATTCAATATTCAACCTTTTCTGTCATGCAGCTTTTGTACCGCATACACAATTATCTCCGGCATTGTTCAATGACCCGTAGTCTTAACAATCATAACGTGAACAGTGAAGAGGGGTAGTCTTCCAACACATATAACCTTGCAATGACAACTGTTTCATTCAAATGTATGAATGAACAATATTCTACTGTGATTCACATGCAGCTGAGCATAATGAATACATGGTGTTGACGAGGTGAACTGTGTGTTTGCTCCGAGGCTCAGGCAGTGCTGTGTGACAGTGGAGTGCTGGCTGTGAGCTACGAGCGGCCCGAGCAGCCTCTGGATCTGATCACTGAAGCCTGCTCCAACTCTGGTCTGGCTCTGGGAACAGAGATCCAGTTAGCTCTGAACTGTGCTGCGTCGGAGCTCATGGACTATGTAAGTGAACCTGCTGCTGGCTCTCTGTTGCCCCTTTCACACCAACGCGGTTCCAGGGCCGGTTCGGAGCTAGAGCCTGAAAAGCACCGTTTTTTCCTGTTCACACCGCAGCAGAGCCGTATTATAGCAGCTATCGGATGGAATCAATACATGGGCTGCACAGGTTGTCATGACTCATGTCCGACTATCACAAGTAGAATCATAATGAAAAATACGCCGGTAAAATGCCAGCTTATGCCACAATAGGATAGCAACAAGTAGTCAAGATAGTCAGTTTAGCTTCGGTTGCTATGCTAACATCACCCATTTTATACCAGAGAAACTTTCATAACAGCGTTGTGATGCTAAACTGCAGTGGTCGGTAAATGTCGCTGAAAAACATGAATAAACAATGAACCACGGCACTCTGGAGAAAAGTACAAGGGTTGAGAAGTAGTTATTTAATTTAATCTGGCTTCGTATGATTAAAAGCAACACGATCATCAACCCGACGCCGTTGGGGAGAAAATCAGAGACGTCATGATGCAGCAGTGGCAGCACCAGTCGGGCTCTGGGCGGTGTGAACAAAACGGGGGCTGAAACGAAAAACCGGTTCCGAACCAGAAAAGCTCTAGCACGGACCTAGAGCGGGAACCGCGTTGGTGTGAAAGGGGCATGTGAGACAACGTGGCCACGTCCTTATATGTGCACTCAGCTCACATGCTAATACTCAGGCTGGGGCAGTAATGGAATAATGTAATCGGGTTACAAAAACAGGTAACTATATTCCCTTGCAGTTACATAAAAAAATATGTAATCAGATTACTCTTACTTTTTGATATTGAGGTAATCCAAAAGGGACAAGAAGTAATCAGATTACATAACTCTTTATTTTCATACTCAGACTAGGTGACTAGGTGACTAGGTAACTAGTCTTTGTAGAAGATTACATTTTCAAAGTAACCCTCCCAACCCTGCAATACTGTTTAAGCACCGCTGACAGAGACATCCTGCAGCTGTTTGTCCTCCTCTCCTCAGACTAAAGGGAAGTATGAAATTGCAACAGGAGTTTTGAAGACTCCGGATGAATTAGTTGACATGTACCAAACCCTCGTCATCAAATACCCAGCCGTGGTGGCCCTCATCGATCCGCTCAGACGAGAAGTAAGTCTTAAACATTATCATTTCCGGGTTGATGTGCATGCACAATTGTGTTTATAATTTACAGACAATGTTGTTGATACTGTGTGTGTGTGTGTGTGTGTGTGTGTGTGTGTGTGTGTGTGTGTGTGTGTGTGTGTGTGTGTGTGTGTGTGTGTGTGTGTGTGTGTGTGTGTGTGTAGGACAGAGAGCAGTGGGAGAAGCTGAGCAATGTGATTGGAGACTCATGTTTGCTGCTCTCTGACATCACCTACAAGGCAAAGGCCCCGCCCCTTCCTGGAGTCAGAGGTCACATCTTAAAGCACACTCAGGAGACGACAGTCAGTGACTTGATCTGCATCACATCAGAGCACAAAGGTAACACGTCCACTGAGGGGGGGGGCATTAAATGTTGGCCAGGACAGATCTCAGCGGTTAGTTATTAAAGTACAGTTTAGGAATACAACAAAGAAACAGTATTCCTTGGCTTTTTTACTTTTTTCTTTACTGTATATAAGCTTTCAATTTGACTAAAAAGCTTCAACAGCAGCAGTAGAGTCCGTTTGTAATCATTAAGACTGAGGACATGAACTTTGACTTAAACTAGATAGATGGATGGATGGATGGATGGATAGATAGATGGATGGATGAATAGATGGATGGATAGATGGATGGATGGATGAATAGATGGATTGATAGATAGATGGATGGATAGATGGATTGATAGATAGATAGATAGATGGATAGATAGATGGATAGATGGATGGATAGATGGATTGATAGATAGATAGATAGATGGATAGATAGATGGATAGATGGATGGATAGATGGATAGATAGATGGATGGATAGATAGATAAATAGATGGATGGATGGATAGATGGATTGATGGATGGATGGATGGATTGATAGATGGATAGATAGATACACTGAACAAAAATATAAATGCAACACTTTTGTTTTTGCTCCCATTTTTCATGAGATGAACTCAAAGATCTAAAACATTTTCTATATACACAAAATAACCATTTCTCTCAAATATTGTTCACAAATCTGAAAATATCTGTGATAGTGAGCACTTCTCCTTTGCCGAGATAATCCATCCCACCTCACAGGTGTGGCATATCAAGATGCTGATAAGACAGCATGATTATTGCACAGGTGTGCCTTAGGCTGGCCACAATAAAAGGCCACTCTGAAACGTGCAGTTTTGCTTTATTGGGGGGGTCTGGGGGGGTCCGAAAACCCTAGGGTTAAACCCTAACCCTAACATGTCACCCATCCCCTTCGCATAGAGTTGATCAGGTTGTTGATTGTGGCCTGTGGAATGTTGGTCCACTCCTCTTCAATGGCTGTGCGAAGTTGCTGGATATTGGCAGGAACTGGAACACGCTGTCGTATACGCCGATCCAGAGCATCCCAAACATGCTCAATGGGTGACATGTTAATAATGCTCATCGGATATAATGAACTTCAAGCTGTTTAATGTTAGTGGTATGAGAAGTTTAAGCACAGGGAATAAACTTCCCGTTTGCTATAGTGTTTCCCTGCTAAGGATGTCATACGGGAGCCCACTTGCGAAATGTCTGTCCACAGTCTAATTTCCGTTGGTGGAGGAGTTTTGTATGTCGTGTACGGGATTCGGGTAGTTCCAGTGAATAGGGTGGCGACACAAGCAATGATGATGTCGGATACGTCAAATATTAGTACGTTTTACGTATTTACTCATCTTATCTTATAAACAGATGTACATCTGAAACGTTTACCACGTTTTCATCCAACTATCGACCGTTTTAACGACTTTACAGTTTTGTCAATGTGGAGTTTTCTTCTCATTATTCGTCGTAATAACATTGGGAAGTGTTTCCTCAGCGCCACCAACATATAATTGTCTCGGCCAAGTTTACTCCTATCCGAAAACCCGTTTTTACGAGTTGTTGTGTTCACACTCTTCCTGTTGGAACCTCAAGTCGCGAAATTTCTCAATATATAGACAATAAAGTGGTTAATTCTTCAAGTAGGGAGTTTCTTTGTTCTTTACTTTCGATGTTTGTACGTAACGTTCTTATAATAAATTTTACAAATTAATATATACAGGAACAGTCACTAATGGGACGCTCTTTATGTATAACCGTCAAAGGTAACGATGTGAGCTTCCCACAGTCCATGTAAAGTTCCCGAATAGCACGGAACTGTCCTTTTTGTGTTGTCGTATACCTGGGAGACTCTTGTTTTCAGACGGGTTTTCTCGTAAAGTGAAAGTGTTGTATGACAAAGACTGTAACAAGAAAATACGCAAATGAATTTTTTGTTTAGACATTTCGTGCAGTAAACTTGCTGTTTTCGATGTCTCCGACAGTCGTCCTTGTCCGTACGGAATCCGACGTAACATGCTTCCATGAATTTTAGTTAAAAAGGTGTTGTTATTTTGTAAAGACTCAACCGAGCATCGGTGAGGTTGTTATTAGACGGACACAGACGAACGTACTTTATTTGCCTGAAGTCTTCTTTTCGTTATTTTCGTTGCATTAAAAATGACCGACAAAACTAGCGCATAAATTACAAAGTTGCCGACATGCAATGGTTACTTGTTTATTTATTATTAGTCATGTAACTAAGCAAATATCGTGGTAAAGACCGTGTTCTGATTGCTCAGTTGCGTGGTCGAGTTTCAACTTTTACCACGGCTGACGTTACTATCTAGTTTCACTCCGTCCTAAGAAGGAAAGTTGTTGAGGGTACAAAGTTAGCAACACACGACTTCTTTTACTTACGGTATCGTTATCTTTCGTGGTCGAAAAGGGTTATGTTAAGGTGAAATACCAAGGATACTAACGGTGCCTGTCGAGGTTCTTTACATTGAGAGTTCTTGAATTGTGAAAACGCCAAATTCCGGGTCTGTCTGGCCCGGCAAAAAGACGCAGCTATCTACAGACCGTAGCCCTACGCACAGCACAGCGGCGATGAGTCCACCACACAGGGCGGTGGCAGCCCCCACCAGAAAATCCGGCACGGTTTGGAAAAACCGCGTTTCCGATGGGCAAGCAGTACACTTAGTCCATCCGTTAGCCGGTTTCCGACAGGCCAGTTTATTTAATGAGACTACGCGACAAGTCGATCTCCTTAGTCCACGTACGTCGTTCGCCTTATGCTTTACTGCCCTGGGTCTTGTTTGCTAATTTCGTGGTGTCCTGCCCGATAAGAAAAAGTAAAAGTAGAGTCGACCTGCGTTCTCAAACAAAAAGTAGTACCGCTAGACCTTACATTCTTTGCTTCTGGTTCGCGTTGCGATACACAACAAAACAATATAGTGCGGTCAGAAAGAAGAAGAGAGCGCATAGTGCGTCAGAGAGAAGGCGAACCAACGGAGAAAACTTACCTGCTTATGTGTGATGGCCCCGGTGGACGACCATTCCTCTCAATAACGGTGAGTGCAGCTACGCGTCAACGCATCGCACGAAGACCGGCAGCCGACTTCGAGAAACGCAAGGTCAACGCTGACAACCGGTCTCTGCGTCCTCTGCACTCCGCTGTGTTGTCAGCCCAAGCAGCCCCGCACGAAGAAACCTCAAGCGCTCAAACCAACACAGACCGGAATCGATGTGACTTGTTTTTTATAATTTACACGTTGTGAAAACAAAAACGCAGTGGCAAAAAGTACTCTACTTAGTTCTAGATTTTTTGTAAAGCAGCCATATATGGTGTCTTTATTGTAAAGAGAGTTCTATACAAGTGTCTTTAAACTTTTCTAGTCACTATCACTCGTGAAGGCGGCGATTCGGGGA
>NW_011333368.1:0-9240 GCF_000735185.1 Notothenia coriiceps | reverse complement strand
GTTTCCTGTTGGTGATCCAGGGTCAGTGGTGATGATGAGTGTGTTTCCTGTTGGTGTTCCAGGGTCAGTGGTGATGATGAGTGGGTTTCCTGTTGGTGTTCCAGGGTCAGTGGTGATGATGAGTGTGTTTCCTGTTGGTGTTCCAGGGTCAGTGGTGATGATGAGTGTGTTTCCTGTTGGTGTTCCAGGGTCAGTGGTGATGATGAGTGGGTTTCCTGTTGGTGTTCCAGGGTCAGTGGTGATGATGAGTGTGTTTCCTGTTGGTGATCCAGGGTCAGTGGTGATGATGAGTGTGTTTCCTGTTGGTGATCCAGGGTCAGTGGTGATGATGAGTGTGTTTCCTGTTGGTGATCCAGGGTCAGTGGTGATGATGATGACAACATGCAGCGAGCCCTGCAGTGCTGACTCTTTATCAGATATAGTAAGTCTTATTCCTCCACACTCATGGCTCTGACAGATTGTAATGGACATTTTAAAATATTTTCTGACATCTTAAAGACCAAACTAAATACAGAAGTTATTTACAATGTTTGGTGAATATGTTACATTAGAAGATAAACTGTTTTATTGTCGGGTAAAGCCCTAGTCCTCTGTCTATATATACATCCATACTTCTAACACCATGGGCCCAATGTGTGGGGACCTTTGTTATCCAGCGCTAGCCTTTAGTCGTCATGCCCCCTCCGGCCCCCCCCAACTTATTCCTACCAGTGTTCACATTCATTGAGTGTGTAAACACAGCAGCCCCCTCAGTGTATCTCCAGGTTTCTGTCTCCTCCCTTTGGTGGCATCACCCTCTTTTCCTCAGCACCATTTCCCCCCCCTCTCCCCCAGGCTGTGGGTCTGGGTCTGGACTTTGTCAAACTGGGAGGTCTGAGCGGAGCAGAGAGGATGACTAAATACAACCGGCTGATTTCTATAGAGGAAGAACTGTCCCAACAGGGAATCCTGGGTAAGTTTTATACTCCGCCCTGGTCTTTTTATTTATCCACAAAGAGAGAGAGAGAGGTAGTAGTCTCTCTCTCTCTCTCTCTC
Organism: Notothenia coriiceps; assembly: GCF_000735185.1. Lineage (NCBI taxonomy): Eukaryota > Metazoa > Chordata > Actinopteri > Perciformes > Nototheniidae > Notothenia > Notothenia coriiceps. The sequence continues at coordinate 8,205 of NW_011333368.1, read as the reverse complement.
TCTCTCTCTCTCTCTCTCTCTCTCTTCTCTCTTCTCTCTTCTCTTCTCTTCTCTTCTCTTCTCTCTCGGACGTGAAAGGAAACTGTGTGTGGAATCATACAAATGTGTACTTGTGTGTGTGAGTAGAAGAATACCCCCCCCTGCATTGGATCTGTTAATTGGCCACTGAGGAGTTACTTATTACTCACTTTCCCATCATCATTTAGCCTGTAAGCAGGGGGGGGGGGAGGTTAATCCGTGCCTAATCAAAAGTACAGTTAACATGTTTGCTGCTAGTTAATATTGTGTTGATGCTCCATGCTGAAGCCTGCAGTGCATCAGTGCGTTTCAGCGATCTGAAGCATCCGGGGTCCAGCTTTGTCCCTTCATCCCTTTATTCTGTGTCGCCCACAGCCTCCAAGGAGAAGCACCCCCCCCCCCCCCCACTGTTCCGTGAGAGAGCAGTGCTGAACACTGACACTGCTCACAGCTTCGGTTGTGCATGACTGATTCAAAATACCTGTCACTGAGGCCATCTTATGTTTCATAATTTAATCATAATTTCAATCAATAATTTGACTTCATGTCAGGATTTCACCTGTAGAGCGTGCAGAGTTGATTATAAACTAAGTGCATTATTCTAGTGTTAACAGCCTGGTTTATTTAGAATCTGTGGTAACAAAATCAATATGAAGCTATTCAGAGAGAGGCTAAGTGGGTAAACATAACCTTGAATAAAAACATTTTGTTCAACCCCTAGACATCTTGTCGCTACTTCAGCTATATACAAGCCATATTGAAACCACCACCATGAAACAGAACAGATCTACTGTGAAGGTCATTATTTCATCACACCACTATATCAAGCACTTTTTATAGTGTAGAGAATTCATTTAAAAAAAAGACACATTTAAGTTTCAAATTTGTATTTGTGTCAAGTAAAAAGATCTGATGAATTATGGCCCACAGTATAAAGATGAGTGATTGACGGCACACTGCCCCTTTGAAAGAGAGTGTTGTTTAACTGGGACCCCCCCTCAGTCGGTAAGTGTCAGCAGGTTGTGACCAGGTCAACAACTCACTCCTCCTCTGTTTTATTTAAATAATAGCAGAGGTCCAATTATCCACATCAATCATGTTCAGCAGAAATAGTCATGTTACGTAGAAATTAGTTTACCTGCTCTCCTTTTCTGTAAGCATCTCGATGCTCAACACGTTTCCACATGTTTAATTTAATCCATAATAACATGAAACTCTCCACTGAATGAAAATATTTGAATCGCCCCAAATGTAAAAGGCAGGCTCACCAATCATACACATTCACGTGCCTTCTATATTGACAAAAGATCATTGTAAAACAAAGGAATTAATACAAAAATAACCTTTATCTAATTTCACAGTTTGATGACTGAGCTTCATGACTACAGAAAACTCAACTGACAAATTGTTTCAAGAGATAAAATAGTTTTTGATGAATACTTTTGTGTTCGATTGGCCATGACAGCTCTGTACTTTAACACACAAACACATCAACGGCCATGTCCATTGAGTTCTCTCTGATTTATTTTTCTATTAAACGCACAGAATGTAGCTGTTACTAAATAGGCCTGCTTCATTTAACTTTATTTATGAATCGCTATACATTTTATTTTTATTTTGTGTCTTCAGGCTTTTATAGGGAACTCTAATCATAGCTTATTTCTGGTTATAACATTTCTTCATTTATAAAATTAAATAAATAGCAAATGGTCACAAAATGATAATTATTTTTTTATGATTCTTTGGTTTCTTGGTTTGCTGGCGGTGCAGCCTCGGTGTTTGTGTAACTGACAACCTGTAATCAGTGAGAGGACGCAGACTGAGGCCGGACACACAGCAGGCAATTACAATGTTTGGGAAAATAAATGAAATTACTAACAAAATAGGTCAGATGAAGTGTTTCCCAGACACACTAAAAAGACCTCCCTAATTGCTGGTCCCTGAAGGGACAAGAATACAAAAACAACCAAACATTATATTGTATCGGCCGATGACGAGGGAAGAGACGCAGACTGAGAACGGGCAGTGGGAGAAGAAAAGGACACAGCGTGGTTTGTATAATTGCATGTTTTGCCTCGAGCGGCGAGTGTGTACGTCCGTCAATCACCATCAGGGAGCCAGCGCGGAGCAGATGGCGGAGGAAGGAATCGAGCCGGTCATTGACTTTGTCTCTGCTGAGGGAAGGAAGACCGAGACAAAAGAATCAAAGACTATATTGCATGTTGGCAAACTATTGAGTTGTGCCAGGACGGCCTCCACGAGAAGAGGCTCATTAGATATGGAGGATATGAGGAGGCAGGATGTAAATCAATGCAAAGGCCTTCTCTTTTTTTCATTCTACTCCTACTCAAGCAGGCGACCACTCGCACACGCCGTCCTCCAACAAGATACCCAAGATTCTTCACAAGCTGCTTGTGTGGTGAGAAAAACAGCCAAAAATACTCTGCACGACTGACGAGTTTATACAATCCTTCCTGTTTCCAGCTACACTAAATGTGCAGTAAAATAAAATGCCAGTGTCCTTCCTGCACACAGGGATGAATGGACATGGGAGTGTTTGAAGCTTGCTGCTGGGGAATCTAGTTAGAGAAGAGCCACAATGACATTTCCTCAGCCCTCTGTTAGGGGGATTGGAGCTTGAAATTGCACCTCAGTGCTAAACCAAGCCTGAGCTTTAATTAACAGCAGCACACAAAAGGTGACGGACATCGCCTGCAGCTCACAGCTCTCATGTTTCAATCCCGCTCTCAAGGAGATGTCTGGGAAATTTGGGCAGGTGTCGAGGAAAAACAAAGCCCCACGGCAGCAGCCCACCATTGTGTTTAATCAGCAGCACAGTCATTGTGATCGTCAAAGGGCACGGCTCTGACAGAGGGACACTGTTACAAAACAGAGAGGGAAGCTTTTTACATCTCAGGACTCATTCAAATACGTGTTATTTAATGATCCCTTTATTATGATTGTCCTCACATGACTACAACATAATCTATTGTCTAAAACTAGTAAATATCAGATTGTAGGGTTAATACCTCGCAGGGAGAATGCAGTACAGTAAACCAGATAGGAAATGTGTTTGTTACAGAAAAGCATTCAAATTAAATGAAATACAATAAATGACAAACTTAAGTTTATTGGACATGCATATTACAGAGCAGTTAGAAATAGCTGATTCCAGTCCTGTCTCCCAGAAATACATCTTCTTATATACTGTATTACCATTTGTTTTGGCCAAATGCATTTTGAGGGGAAGCTGCTGCCTGGACTTTGTTCTGAAAAGTCACAAACAAGTTTGTGAGTGAAGGAAATGAACAAGGAGGGGTCGGGGGGGGGATCTACAACGTTCAGGACTTTCACAATGACTGAGTACTGCTGAGGCAAAAAGGCTTTGTGGGTTAGGTAAGGGAGATATTGTAGATTTATATAAATGTTAATGAAATTAATTCACTGTTGATATTTTCAGTATTTAACCAAGAACGCATATTTCCTGTCATCTGTAAAGAGGGGGGAAACCTCTGGGTCTGAAGAGTGAAGCCTTAAACCTCAATTCTCTCTCATATCCAGGGGCGACTCCATTGGTTTAAAGAACACACATTGTATAGAAGTCTATGAAAAAATTACCGTTTTTCTCACTTCTAACCTTAATAAACATTTTCCTGCTGAGTTTCTGGTATCTTTAATGCAGAGTGATGTTCATTTAGTTAGTTAATGATGGTCTCATTTAGAGTCCATCATGAGGGGTTTGAGACACACACTTCAGAGGCTTTGACCTCTGTGTTGATTCATAACCTTGTGACTACTCTTTCTGAGATGCACTCGGGGCCTCCCACTGTTACTGACGCCTGCTTATAACGTCTGAAATGAATATTTAATATATTTTATGCATACACAATACAATTAAATTAGAAACATTGATTTTGGGTCATATGATATGTGGAAGCTCATGTCGATGTCGAGCTCAGCCTGGCTCTCACACAGCAGGGGAGAGACCTGCACGCGCACACACACACACACACACACACACACACACATGCAAACACACACACACTGAAACACTTCTTCCTCACACTGGAAGACAGCTGGAACTCTGAAGAAGTAACACATGGCTCCAACAGGGGAACACTGCAGAACACGTTACAGAGAAGGAAAGAGAAGGCTTTATGAACGGCTGGATGTGTGTCATGGTTTCTTTATTCAAATAAATATTACTTTTTTTTATGTTTTCATGAAAAATGGTGCACAAATCAGATATGGAAGGCCCTACGGCCAGTCTCTGTGCAGATATAGTGAATGACCTTGTAATGTTGTCTTTATTCTAGCAAATCTCATTGATTCGCTTATTTTTAATTGAACATTTCCTACAACATTTCGAAAAACCCTGTGTACGGCAGAGGAAGTGAAACTGCTTTTGTCCTGAGGAATGTTGTCTATTAGAGATTTATTTTGAAATGATAAAAATCAAGCTCTCTTCCAACAGTTAACCCTAATAAAAGGTGGTCCACCATCTATGACCCACCGCACAGGAGCAACACCTACACGCATTGCAGATTTCATATTTAACAGTGTATTGTTTCAATTATTCTCAAACAGACTGTGGTCATACTGATTCCTTGTTTACTTTTTAATTTCCCTGAAACATACCGTTATATTATTTCATTCCTCTTCTGTATTTGATTTGATTCAAACATATTTAATCCTATTTGTCAGTTGCTTTCTGACGAAGTGTGGTGTGACCTTTAGAAAGCAGGAGCAGAGCGCTCTGCTCCAACCGCTGGCAAACAAATCCACAAAATAACATGAAAAGTACCTTTTCAACAAAGGCCAAAACCTTTGAGAGAATTCTGACAGAAGTTTAACATTCTGTGAAACACAACAGTGGTTCATGTTCTGTTGAGGATGTCTTTCTTTGGGCTAATGAGGAAACCCCCCCCAGGATCAGAATGCTGTCGGACAGTGAGGAGAGGACTCATCGTGGTGTGTTCAGGGCTCCAGCGCGCCCCTCCGCCTCAGCAGGATCCTCTGCAGCAGCTCATCACCTCCGGCTGACGGAGGCATCGCCTTGGCTTGGGGGATGAATCTACCGAAATTCTCCTTGACAGTTTCAACAAAAACACACACAGACAGAGAGACAGTTCAGCAACTAGAGCTGCACAGGTACCGTGACAGCTTACAATCATGTCCAAAGATCTGGTAGTGTTTACAGATATCTGTCTGACTGCAGTTCTACTTATTTTCTTTTTGTAGTGTATGTAAATATAGACTGCAGCTCAATAAATGTTGCAGTAGCACTTTCTCTTAGTTTAAATATTTTTTTTTTTAACATCAAATACAACTTTAAATTCAGGTGTGAACACAGTCACAGTTCCAGCAGTTACATGTGCTCTGTGAGGACATTGGATTGTTTTAAAGGACCATTACCATTATTCCTTTAAGTTCCTGGATGGCAGAATTAGAGGGCAGCCTCTCCCTCTGATAAAAGGAAAATAGGAGGGAAAAGATTGGTTTGGTAAATAAACAGCAGTCTGACACATTATACTTATTTTTCCTCATTCAGCACTTAGAGGCTAAATGGGACCTCTTACCACAGAGCCGAGACACTGTAGGCAAGCACCACGATGTATGCTTTCTACAAGAAGCACAACACAATCATCTTGAGTCACGTCAATTTTCCCATCCTCATTATTTATAATTACCTGGTGGAGCGGGTCCTAATGCTATCTAATTTGGCGGAGTTGTTGTGGCGGAGGAACATGCCGACTAAAATATGTCTTGGCCATTATGTCATGTTTTATCAAAACAAGCAGCTCTTAAATAATCCCACACATTGATGGATGGAAGTTAGCTTTAGTCTGCAGATTTGAACAAGGAGGAAAACACATCACACACATGCACTTTCTTTAACGACTCCCCATTTTGATGTCTTCATTCTGACTTAATGCTCAGTATTCACTGTGAGAAGTCTCTGCAGTGTGTGCTGGACTTTTCTGCTGTGTTCCTGTCAAAGGACGGGGGGGTGGCACTCGGCACACCCGATCATAGTTTAGGACTACTTTACATACGTTCAAAGAAACATTACATCTATGTCTTTTTTTTAATTGAATAGAATTAGTGGAGTGGAATATTCAGAACAGTCATCACCTGTGCGGGGGTGTGTTCATGAGAAATGCGAGAACACAGCGCTGCAGTGTTGTTTGCCCTCACTGACAGTTTCCTGGCCTCAGACTGAAGGTTAAAAGCTTTCCTGAACTGTCTCTTAATGTCAAAAACACAGCAGGTGGCAGGCAGTGTTGGCTAATACACCATTTAAGTGGATTATTGAGAGTACCTGTTTCCTGCCTCTGTTGGGTGATTGGCTGACAGGTCGAAGTTGAATGCCTCTCTTGATCCTGTGCATCATTTCCTCCACGGCCTGCTGCCTGACATCCACGTCTTGGAATAAAAGAGAAGCAGGAAAGAAACACGTGTCCTTAGTTGTTCTTATTAACGGCTTCTCAAAAACTCAACAGCAGTCTGCCTCAGTGCAACGAACCCAATTGAGTTGAAATGATTGTGAGGGCTCTATGTAATGTACAGCCGTTATTAGCACTGCTCTTGTAAAATAGCATATTTGAATTTAAAAACTTGAAAAAGAGTCAAACCTCTTGGGCCAGGATCAATTAAGTTTCTTTGGCCAAACCCACAGCTTTTCCCCTTTAGGGGTTGATTGGCTGTACTTATAGAACATATAATAATCACTGCCGTGCACAAACATTCCGTAGAGCTCAAAGTACATCTGTGGAGTTCAGAGCATTTGTAGTTCATGAGGTTATCTAAACTACTCAGGAATTCAATTCAAACCCCTGCGTAAAAACACTATTCAGCAATTTCTCATCCAAAAGTTCTGAGAGGATAAGAGGCTTTCTCCAGTTCACAAAAGATGTGGACAAAACATATTTTTCTGCCATAACGCATTGGCAAAGAATGTTCATATTTAATTTTCCAGTGCAGAAAATTCAATGGCATACACAGTGGAAGTATTGTCAGTAAGATGTCTTTAAACTGTCACACAAAAATAATAATAATAATAAACTGATAGTAAAATATTTTCCTCCAAAGAGCCTATTATTCAGGTGTCGGAGTAGAAGATCCTTGGGTGGCATCTATTCAGCCCTGTGTGTAGTTCCAATAAACCCCTGCGTGGAGCGCCCAACTGAGGCCTCATATATTCCTGTCACAAAATGAAGACTGTGAAGCTGTTCAGTTCACATGCATGTCCTACCCGCTCCTACGTACGCACGGAAGTCAAGGCTTCCCTTTTGTTTGCACAAATTGAAAAATGTGTCACGTTGACCTTATAGGCAAATGATCAAGTCTTATGTTTGATTTACCATGCACCACTGCTTCAACTTTTGTCTTTATGCACAAAATTCGCTTTGATTTGCAAAGGACAGGTTGAAAAGGAGGAAATCTGATTGAAACAGGATTGAAGACCAGCTGTCCTACACTGACACACATGAGAGAAAGCAGCCCCCAGGAGAATAACATACAAAATGAACATATACACAGAGAAAGGAAAGATCAAAACACAGTTTGAACCATGATGCCGTAAAGAACATCTCTAGTTGACTTAGTCTTAACTGGTTAGATGTATTCCAATGCATCTTATACATAAAATATTATACATAAAAACATGCCCTTACACACCATGCTTACACAAAGAAGCAAAGTCCCTGTCCTGGTGTACCTGGTGTCATAGCAGAGTCCTGGCCCACCAGTGGGATGTCAGTGTTGATGTCTTTCCCCTTTCGGATCAACAACAGCAGAGAACTGCAGGAAAGACACCAACGGTTAGGGTTTTTATTTAGCAAGACGCTTTCCAGGATCCCAAAATTGCTAAGAGGTATTGATTTTGATGAACCAATGTTCTTGTAGGGCTTCCAGGTTTTAATCATAACAATATTATATAGCTCTAGTTTTCACACACAACACAGGTCACCATTAAATATTCAGATTTTACAGATCTACATTACACATATAACAACAAAGACTATAACACCTCTGTTGTGCAATATCACTTTTGTGTAATATATATATAGATACATATATCTATATACTGTATATATATATATATATATATATATATATATATACATACACTTCTGCACCCCCTCATGCCATGCTCTGTATCTCTGAAGAAGAAGACAATTAGGG
>NW_011333367.1:584858-587679 GCF_000735185.1 Notothenia coriiceps | reverse complement strand
TCTCTTTTTGTAGTGTATTGGTCTTTTGTAGAGGTTTTTCATTGCCAGCTAAAATCTTGCCTAGGGCAGCAAATTGGTCAAAACCGGCCCTGGTGTCATCCCCACAGCACCCCCCATTTGAAACATGTTCCCACGGCTATGCTTGTATGAGACACAACTTTAAACATTTATATTTTGTAAATTAATAGATTTCATTAAATTCTCCTTACCTGGTAACATCATGAACGTTTTTCCCAAAAGTTGACATTTTCTAATTAAATGGTTACAAATAAACAAATAACTTTGCTGTTAACTCAGGAATTACTTATGCAGATTGTTGAGTTTGTATTTTTCTGGGTTTTAGAGATACAAGAGCCTAAACAATTAGTTGATTAATCAATAATTTGATATTTTTCCTTCTCATTTTTAGACTAAACAATTGTTTGATAATTGGGAAATAATTGACACATAGATTGATAGTCGAATTAATTCTTGCAGCCCTATAGTTTCTAAATACCTGAATACAATGGAGGCGATCCACATTTTGTACTTCAATTATGACACTTTCATCAATCTACAATAATTGAAAAGCAACTATTTGTCTAAATCCGGCCGCTTTTGCGGTTTGACTTTGAAATGGTCAGGTCACCCTCTGTGTTATGCCTGTTTGTACTTCCTGTCTGCGCCAATTTGATTATCTGATTACCTTTTCACCTGCTGCCCTTGTGTTTTTCCTGCACTCCACAGATGTATCTTCTCCTTGGGATTAGTTATGCATGTATTTAAGTTTTTTTTTTTCTGTCAGTATTTGTCAGATATTTGTGTGTCGTTGCAGGAACAAATCTGTTTTGTTTTGACCCTGCCCTGCCTGGATAACTGTAAATAAAGGTATTTATTCTGTAAAGGTCTTCACTGTCCTGCTTTAGAACAAACCTGCTCTGATTCCTTGTGAGACAAGTACAAATAAATGTCTCCAATAATAGTGGTCAAGTCACAACAAAAAGCATCTAAAAGCATTAAGTGTTGAAACATGTGTGGCTTCACTAGTGAGAAAACTATACCCTTGACATTTGTAAAGTTGTGCAACATCTATTTAATGTATCCTTCAGGGACAAACACTGGGAACTATTGTATGTATGCACAGACATTGATTTACTGTATATACTGTCTTATATTTGCTTTTTCTTTTTGTACCAGACGCATAAAGAGACCTCACGGAACGTGTTTCATTTCAAATCAATTATACATATAAAATCATTTTGGTTAACTTTCTTTTTAATTTAGACACAAAACACACATGTAGGCTACAATAAAGTGGAAAACACTCAGTTTAATAGTGTTTAATAGTTAATATACGTTGCTGTGGAGGTATATCAACCAATTTCCAAACAAACAGAAGCCCTATCATCATAAACATGATGTTTTCCTCTTGTGTGCGTCAGCTTCTTAGCACATGAAAACAAAACCTCTAAAAGCTCAACATCGTTTTAGATCAACATGGCTGAAAAAACAATTATTGATTCGATAGTAAAAGTTGGTCAATAGATATTGATTATTTGCAGCAACACTATTTTATTCACGTTATTACACAAATACATTCGTGTCAGTTCAATGGAACAGACTGCTGGATGTATAGTTAAAGCTAAATATACAGCAATATATTTATAATCTTTATCATAAGTCACTGGTGCGGCACACATTTCTAATACTCTGGCTACTATACAAAGTGTTGACATGTGCGTAGAAGCATCTTAAATGGTGTAATTCTCAAACAATTATATCGTTATTGTTTCTATTCTATTCTATTTTCAAGGTCAAACGTAAGCACCACAGAAAAAAACAGTGTGTTGCTTCAGCAGGGAGGTCAAAAAGGCATCCTGCTAATCTGACAGGCATTCAACAACTTTTCTTTTTAAGCATTATATTACCAACATTTGGTACCATACACACGTTTAAAAGGACAGTTCTGTAAAGGTCCCATTATCTATCTCACAAGAGGAAAATTCGATTTCACGAGTCAAAAGAAAATAATAGATAAATCATAACTTATTGCAAAATACTTGGAGCTAATAAACCACAGCAAATATTAGACAACAGTGTATTGCACCGTACCACAAAAACCATGTACAATTTTTGGCGTAAACCGTGATCTTGGGAACAGCAGTTAGACATATAGGATCTCAACCTTGAGGTCCACTTAAAGGTCCCATGACATGGCCATTTCTACTGATCATAATTCCATTGTGGAGGTCTACTAGAATCGATTTACATTGTTCAATGTTCCAAAATCACATTGGTTTTCTCATACAGCATCTCTGTATAGCATGTGTATTCACTCTCTGTCCTAAACGGCTTGTTGGAGCTCCTGCCCCCCCCCTCCCTATGAGCCCACTGTGCTCTGATTGGTCAGCTCGCCCACTCTGTTCTGATGAGTCCACCACCGTTACAGCGGAACATCAGTGATTATGTGTCACAATGGCGTTAGCAACCAGAAAATGACACCAGTAATGACAAACAGATGAGAATGCTGCGTGTTGGCGGGACGTTGCGGGGCTCGCTGCTCCGCCCTTTGAGGCTCGAGGAGCGGACAGTGTGAGCTGGATTACTGGTGTCGCTTCCTGGTTGCTGCGGGGGGTCTGCGAGACAGCGAGACACCGCGGAGCTCAGCCTGAGCACATACACGTTAGGGCTGCTCAATTAATCGTATTTTAATCGCAATTACGATTTTGGCTTGCAACAGTTATGAAAACAACATAATCTAAATAAAACGATTATTTTTACAAGTTTCGTGGTCTTGTTTTTTGCAATTCAGGTACATACATATTAAGTTGACTTTGGTTAT